>NC_136271.1:71956115-72161115 GCF_964187855.1 Myxine glutinosa | reverse complement strand
ATCTGGGGCGGAGCTAACGAGCCGAGGGCGTGTCACTCCCCGCCGGATATACGCGGCCCCGCGCCGGATGTGACGACAGATGCGCCTCAGCTTGGAGAGAGAAGCCACCGCCACCCCCAGCGCGACGATACCTCCCCGCATCTTTGGACCGGACCGGACCGTACTGTACCCTGCCCCGAGCCCAGGAGGACCTGGAGCCATCGATACCCGCTTTCCTGTCATCAACCCCCGTGTGAGTCAGCCGTTGTCCCGTTTGTCTGTCGTCTGTCCGGGGTTAATATAAGAGTGTGTCTAAGTGCCTGTCTTTCTGTGATTATACCTCTCGTCCTTGTAATCTAACCTTTCCGTACGAATATAATCTCCTCCGGAGGTCTTGAGAATTGAAACATTGGTGTCGTATTGTGTTATTGTAATCCAGCCGGGTGTCTTCTTTTTCTTATTGAGCCAGCATCGCGCGACTAGTCAACGTTCGGGTATAATATCGAGTATAATCTTGTGCAGACGTGGTCATACCAAAACCGCTCGGTAAACTAACATCTAAGCCACGTCTGTAACAATTGGTGTCGAGGAGTGGAATTCGAACCCGGGACTAAATTTATTAGGCCCAAATTGGTAACAAGTAGAATCGATTCGGAGCGCGTTTCCCGCGCGAAATTATAACGGCGAAATTTGAATTTGTTTTACGAAAATAAAATAAAAAACCGAATTTTGAAAGTCGCGCTATGGCGGGTCAAGACGGCTGGGGTCCGGTAGGGGAGAGTGAGGCAGGGTCGGTCCAGGACCAAATTGAGGGACATGAGGGACATGAGGAGAGCGAAACAGCTGGGGTAGCAGGTGCACAAAATGGCGCTCTCGCGCACGATGCTTCGGGCGCGCAAAAAGGCGCCTCGCTGGTCACCGTGCCCGCGACCGAAGTAGCGCCGCTGGGAAGATTGGAACTTTTTTTTATACAAATGACGGCCCTTATGGAAAAGAATAGTGAGCGATTGGAAAACCAAATGGGGGTAATGGGGAACCGGATGGATGCTCAGAGTGAGCAAATGAGGGTTGATAGTGAGCGATTGGAGGGCCAAATGGGGGTAATGAGGGACGAAGCGAGGGGTACCAGTGAGGGGTTAGACAATAATTTTAAGGGATTAGACGAGAAATTTGGGAAATTGGACAATAGATTAGGGGAAATACAGGAGGGGTTAACGGGGGTAGAAAACAGAATGGCCGCTCAAGAGAATCAAATGGAAGGGATGCAAAAAGGGTTAGAGGGGTTAGAAAACACCATGGAAGGCAAATTGAGGGACATGAGGGACCAAGCGGAAAGGGAAGTTAACCAAATGGGGCAGCAGATAGAGGGGGTCAGAATGGGGGTAGAAACCAAACTGGATGCTCACAGGGAGGAAATGGAGCAGATGAGGGTGGCATCTGGGCAGGAGATGCAAGTGATGGGAGAGGAGATCAGAAGAGGAGTGAGTGAGGAGGTCGGAGGAGTGCGCGAGGAGGTGAGGCACTGTAAGGAGCGCATGGAGAAAGAGGTGAGAAAGGGGACTGTAAAATTGCAAGGTGGTATAGAGGAGTTGACGCTGGGAGTAGAACAACTGACAGTGGGACAAAAGGAGTTGGGGGACCAGGTAAAGAAGAACACAGCGGTAATAGAGGGTTTAAAATCGACACAGAAGGAGATGAAAAAGGACGTAGGGGTAATTAAAAAAGAGTGTCAGACGGTACATGAGGACCTGACGAGGAAAATGGACAAGGTGGTAGAGGTAATGGAGGTTAAAGAGCGGGAGGTGCGGGAGCACATAGAAAAAAATAAAGTGGAGTTAGAGGAAGAACTTAAAGGGGCGCACGAAGAGATGAAGGAGATGAAGCAAAAATTAGAAGAAGTGGAAGAAGGGGTGAGCGAAATTAAAAAGCGACGGAGAGAGGATAAGAAAGAGATAAAAGAGGAAGTAAAAGAATTGGTCCAAAGTCTGTGTTTGGATCGTGATGATGTGCTCATTAACCGGATGAGGGATTCGCAGGTGATGGAGGAGAAGCGAAGAGGAAGAGGACCCGGTGTAAGTGGTGACCAATATGGTCGTGCGTATGATGCGCCAGGGGATTTAATAAGCTTGGGGGTCGAGATAGACCCGGGTGTTCGTGAGAGGCCGTGGGCGAAGTGTGCGACAGGTCTGGGGTGCGAAAGAGGAGGTGTGCAAGAAAGTCCGACTCTGGGGTGTGTGAGGAAAAAGTGCGTGCCAAGGAGTGAGTGTGCTGGCGAGAGTGAGTCGGTCGTAACGCGTGTGCGAGGGGGCACATGGAAGCGCGGTGTGGTGAGTGTTACAGAGGGTGTGACGGGAGAGTGTGCGCAGGAGTGTGCGCGAGAAAGGTGTGTGACGGACAGGTGCATGAGGAAAGAGTGCGCTGTCAGAAGTAAGGAAGAGTGTCCACCTGTGGTGAGGGTTACAGAGGGAGTAACGGGAGAGTGTGCGCGAGAAAGGTGTGTGACGGGCAGGTGCACGAGGAAAGAGTGCGCTGTCAAGAGTAAGGGTGAGTGCGTTGTCACGAGTGGAGGTGAAAGTAGTGAGAGTGACATGGAGCGTGAGTTAGTTGTGACAGGTGAGCGAGGATGTACACCTGGGATGGAAGGATGCACACCTGGAATGGTAGAGCGTGAGTGGGAATGCACGCTGGAGTTGGTGGTGAGGCACGTGGTTGGGTGTGCGAATGAGAGCACACCTGTGATTGTCACAGAGGAGGTGACTGAGGAGGGGGCGCGAAGAGGTGTTTTGGTGAGGTGTGCGACCAACGAATGTGTGCCAAAGTGTTCGGTGGTCAGGTGTGTGACCAAGGCTGTGAGTGGAATGGGTGTACCGAGGTGTGTAAGGAACGGTACGAGGAGCATGGAAACGGCTGGATGTGTGAGCAAGGAACGGGCTGCGGGGTGTAAGCGTCCAAGTGAAGCATCGACGTTAGACGGGTTAGAGGTTAGGTCGACTTTTAGCCGAAGCGGGCCCTCGGTGCGTGCCGGGCCTCGCTTTGAACGGCCGCGTCCAGGCTCCACTAGGTGGAGCGGGCAGCTGGATAGGAAGGGTCGTCATGGCGACCACGTTTTGTGGAGACGTGCCGGCAGGTCGAGATCGGGACAGTGGATGGCTCCACGCCGAAGTGGTGCGTGGGATCTCGGCCCGGGTAAGCCCCCGTCCCTGCACCGAGTGCCGGACGCATCCAGCCGCTGGCACAAAACAACCAGCATCCATTGCTTGGCTTCACGAAGCCAGGCTTTGGACAGGGATTGGCGCACCGAGAGGTATTAGTGAGTAGACTGGGTGATGAGGTTAGTGTTTTGGACCCAAAATTAGAGAAAAACAAAATTTGATGATTGGCAAGGGATTGGCAGTAGTGATTGGCAGATGATGGGCAGTGATTGACAAATTTTTAATTTGTTGAAATTCGATGTGCAAAATTGGTAGTGAGAGACCCCCGATGTGGTGGGATGGCAAATCCACCATCCTTCCCATGTGGGGGGCAAAGGAGCAATAGTTTATGGGGTGTATGGCAGTGAAAACTAGCCCGGGTGGGTTAGGTTATATTGATAGGGCCCTAGAAGATGACATTAGGTAACGTTAAGTTTAGTTAGTGACTGATACCTGTAGTGGGGACGCAAGTAGATTAGTATGGATGATAATGACGTGGGAGCGCAATAGTTTAAAGGGACGACTGGGAAGCGCAAGTTTCAGAAGGGAGTAGTTAGATGAGATGATGCCGTGTGTGTGTGAGGATGGAACAGGTGTGATTGCACAGGTGTGCAACTGGACAGGTGTGTGGAGCAGTGTGTGAGTAGTGAGTGTGTGGATCAGCGCGAATGCGCTTGGGGAGAGAAGGGTGCAGGTGGCACCAGGTGTGAGAGCACAGGTGTGCAAGTACAGGTGTGTGGAGAGAGTTGGAGTAAGTGGTACGGAGTGGTGTGCATGGTGCGAAGGTGTGGATGGGGGAAGAGTGGACCCCTATCACGGATACCCGGGGCGGGTAGTGTAAGTGTTAGGTAGAGGGTATAGGTAAATTGTGGTTGGATATTGGCATTTGTGGTGCGGTTGCAGAATGGTGTTGTGAATGGGTGCATTAGTGTTGTGGAAATGGCTGGGCGTGTAGCCTGTTAGTGTGTGTAGTTGGTTGGGCACTCCACCACTGTGAGGATGTCGGCCAGGTGAGGCCGCAGGTGGGCTCTGGGAGCCGGTAGTTGTGAGTGGGTGCCTGAGGATCCCGGGTGTGGATCGGGCAGCCCAGTGCCAGAGAGGGCACCGAGTGGGGAGAGTGCCAGAGGGCCTTCCCCAGGTAGTTAGGTTAGGGTAAGGAGCAGGTAAGCTCGGAGGCAACTGCAGTGGTGGAGGTGTGCAGGTGGGTAGACCCACTGGGAGAGGTACACGTCGCAGCCCAGAAATTGTACGAGGGCACCGGGAGATGAATCGGGGGAGTGAGACCCCAAATTGAAGAGCACCACAGTTTGGCCAATGGGAATTGGTTTTTAGAACCCATAGTGTAAGAGGGCCAATGGTTTGGCCGGAGAAAGACCCCGGGTAGTGTAAAGTTGTTAAAGTCATTTAGGAGATAGTTAGGATTGATGAACCTGTCGCACCATACGCAGCCACTTACCTGTGGTGATGATGATGACTCCACACCTGTGTTTTCTTTGTTTGTTGCAGGAAATGAGATTGCTGTGTGGATTTGTGAGACGCATCACGACGTGGATGAGACATTGGGGTGATTCCATCTCTCCCTCCCTAGGAGGGACTGATGATGAATTGGTAATGACAAATTTTGATGTTGAGTTGAAAATGGCAAATTTTGATGAGAGTTGAAAATGGCAAATTTGATTGGTTAGGAGGGAGAGAAGACGAATTTGGTTTATGGGAGGAACGGGGAAGACAGTAGGGATGTTTGTTGATTTGTAAAGTAGATGTTTATGGGTAGTGTTGTGTTGTGTGGATACAGTAAGGGGTAAGGGAGGGGCCATGTAGGTTACCTGGTGGGGGGGGGGGGGGGCGTACGATAGGAACGTACCTGTCTCACCTGGTTCCCATGTGCCCCCAGTGTGCATCACCTTACATTGCGTGCACTTTTGCGCCCTTACCACCTTACTCACTTGTTTCTTCTTTTGTCTCCCACCTCCGAGGATCTGGCTTTGGGGTAGAGAGAGAGGAGAGAGAGGTGCTGGCTGCGCAGTTGTGGGCCTGCACTTTCGCTGTTTGCTGCCGGGATCGATACACCATATGGACCGCAATGTTTGTGGCCACCCACAATGGACCGCAGTTCGTTTGCGGCCAAGCACCACCCGGGGATGGACCTATGGATCAACGTGGCACCTATGCCATACAGGTGAACCACTAATAGTTAACACCACCAAGTGCACCACAAGAAGAGCAAGAGACACCTGCAGGGTTAGGGGTTGTCGAATTTATTTTTATTCCAATGAACAATGGTGACTGCACCGATTGGTGGTGGGGTGGTGCTTTTGATGCTCGGGAAGGGTGCTCTGCACGTTATTAAAGGCCGTCGGCCACAGAGCACTCGTGGGTTGGTGTATCGATGTTGGCAAGCGCGCTCTCTCTATGCATAACATCTGCATGTGTTCCTCCAAAAACAGGTCCTGGATCGTAGTGTAAATAGCAGCGTAGTCTTGTAAATAATGCTCCCTACCGGCTGTATGTTTAGTTTGAGGATTCTTTCCGGATTCGGTTATCCTGTGGGTGTGTTTCTGTGAGGAGAAGGGTGCAACGTCGCAGGGGGACATATTTACTCATTTGTGAATATCTGTAAAACTGTCGCACTCAGGGTAGAGTTAATAGTAGAGGGAACTACATTGCGTGCCACACTAAAGTAGGTAAAAATTTATCGGGTCGGGACGCCCCGAGGGTAGAGAAGGGTGCAATGTTGCGAATATGGAATTTGGCCTCCATATCCGCTTGTAAATATTCCCCTATTTTCTCCAATACTCCCCAACTTTCCCCAATCCCCCATTCCCTAGTCCCATTGCATGTAAACAACAATCAGTAGAGCCGACCTTCCCCTTATTCCCCCATTAAATGTCGTGCCCAGGTCCACCGCACCACACGTAGACAACTTTCGGACATCTTCCTAGTTATTCTTAATCTATGTCAGTTAAGGCCTCGTTTCCATTAATTATGACTCTTCGTTGCACCAGAATGTGATTATATGGCATCAGTAGTGAGTTTAGGACCTTTCCCATACCTCCTCCCATCTTCTTCCCCAAACAACAACAATAACAACAACTACAACAACAATTACAACTACAACAACAACTACAACAACAATTACAACTACAACGACGACTACAACAACAGAGGGGCGGGGAGTGTGCGTCCTCACACCGGCTCGGTTACCCGCCATGACCATGCGCTCCACGGCGTTACCCCGAAGGGGCTGGCTGTCAGCTCCTCGTCAGGGGCGGAGCCAGTAACCCCCCCACGCACCCAATGAGAAGCAACGTGCCGATTCCATCTGGGGCGGAGCTAACGAGCCGAGGGCGTGTCACTCCCCGCCGGATATACGCGGCCCCGCGCCGGATGTGACGACAGATGCGCCTCAGCTTGGAGAGAGAAGCCACCGCCACCCCCAGCGCGACGATACCTCCCCGCATCTTTGGACCGGACCGGACCGTACTGTACCCTGCCCCGAGCCCAGGAGGACCTGGAGCCATCGATACCCGCTTTCCTGTCATCAACCCCCGTGTGAGTCAGCCGTTGTCCCGTTTGTCTGTCGTCTGTCCGGGGTTAATATAAGAGTGTGTCTAAGTGCCTGTCTTTCTGTGATTATACCTCTCGTCCTTGTAATCTAACCTTTCCGTACGAATATAATCTCCTCCGGAGGTCTTGAGAATTGAAACATTGGTGTCGTATTGTGTTATTGTAATCCAGCCGGGTGTCTTCTTTTTCTTATTGAGCCAGCATCGCGCGACTAGTCAACGTTCGGGTATAATATCGAGTATAATCTTGTGCAGACGTGGTCATACCAAAACCGCTCGGTAAACTAACATCTAAGCCACGTCTGTAACAATATATATATATATATATATATATATATATATATATATATATATATATATATATACACACACACACACATATATATATATATATATATATAGTTGCGGTTTTGAGAACCCTCCACTTTGTAAATATTTGTAATAATCCCTTATAAATAATCCCCTGTAAATATCCCCATTTTCTAATGTTAAACGAGAGCACCCTAGATAGGCCACGAGCAACATGTAGGACACAATAGGATCTTCTTTAGTTATTTCATTAGTATGTGTTTCAGGTAAGGATCTGTTCCCAATAGTTTGACTCTGCGTAGCATTAATCAAATAACCTAGCCCCCTTATCAAATTCCCATCCTATTCATTTGGCGGCTTTACCCTCTCCAAATTATATGGCGCGTCTCTGCCAGCCGCAGCGCCCGTCTAAAGATGCCATAAGCCACGTGGCAGAGTTGGAGAAGAAGGGGGAGGAGTTACCCAAGCACCAGGAACAAAGGCGTGGCCCCATCAAGGGGCGGACCGGTGAGCGCTCGCGACCAATCAGGGCCGAGGCAAGCTCACCGATGGGCGTATCCTAAAGGCGCAAGCGGCTTAATACGCGAGTGGCCAATATAAGCGGCCGCGTGGGACTACTTGAAGAGATGTGCCCGGGAGAACAACTTCAGCGGATGAGTAAGTTGGACCGAAGGAGAGTGACAGAGTCGAGCTACCCGAGGCAAGTCAAAGAGAGAGAGAGGGTCGGTCCGCTACCGCGACAATATTAACCGCGCTGTCTGCCGGGTTTCGCCACGAACTGAAACGTGGACCATTGTGGAGCGTGACCCTGGAGCCGGACCTCAACGCTGAACCACCTGCCCGAACCTCGACGCCTTCCATCGGCCTGGACCCTTCTCTTCCTTCCCACCACCACCACCTTTTGGTGTAAGTGTATTTGTTCTGTCCTGGGCGTGTTAATTAAGAGTGTTTAAGGATTGCCCTGTGTCCTTTTATTTCCTTCTTCTGTATATTCTTGCCCTTTCGTTTCCTCTTGAGTTCTTGTATAATAAATCATATTTGTTCTTTCTTTACCCCTTGGTTTCTTCTCATCCGATTGCTTTCGTCCTGTCCCCAATTGATATACGTGGCACGATTCGGCCGACCGTTGTAATCGGGTTTAGTCTTTTGTTAACGGCTCGGATTTCGGACTGCTAACCGCTCGGCAAACTCCATCTTGTCCGGGTCCGAGCAGGGAATTATATCCCTGCTTTGCGGAGGGATTGGTAAGGTATCTGGGAACCCATTGACCAATCACCCTGGCCAATCTCACCCCGCAAAGAGCATGTAATTTCCAGGAACGGAGGATCGGCCAGTGTAAAAGACAAGGGGATTAATCTCCCCTTGGTAAGGGGAGCGCCGACCCCCGGTTCCGCAACAATATATATATATATATATTTTTAGTCTGTCTACCTGTCTGGTAGTCAAAAATAATTGAAAATCATTCCAAACGGGAAACTTTGTTTTTAAGAACATCATAAAGGACACAAATGGGCACGAATAACAAATGTAACGTGTTTGATAAGGTGGTGGAAAAGATGCTGCATCAATGGCAGAAAACTTCTGGGGGAAATTTCTACAACCTTAAATTATTATTATTTTTTCAATCGAGAATTATTTACTGAAAACCCTGATGCACAAACCGCCTTATTGAGCAGTATTTGGACAAAATATTCCAGCATTTTACAACTCGTCCAATCAATTTGGCACTTGCATACCCTCCCATGTCATTTTGTTCAAGACTGTGCAGGGTAAGCTGTTCTATGAAATCGAGTTTCATAATTGAAGTGAGTTTACCAATCCACGATTATGTCAAACGATGGTATTTTAAATATGGTGAGTTTTGGCCAGAGGTGTGCCGATGATACACCCACAGAGTATCGCACCTGTCTGTGATTAGCATTGTGGTGTACTTGCCTCGTTTCTAATTTCATTATTTTGTTGATTGTAGTGGTGTGGATGCTACTGAGAATCGCCAAAACTTTTGAGGGTAGTTGCTGAAAGTCTCGAACTGTATGCATGTCTGATGTACACAAACACAATTGGTGTATGCATGTCTGATGTATGCAAACACGAGTAGTGTATGCATGTCTGGTGTGCACAAACACAAGTGGTGTGTACGAGTTGAGGGAATGAGACCACAATCTAAATGCAATTTGGATCACCGATTCTGTAGTTGGTGATGTCTGCCAAACGTAATGATTTGTTATCTCTGTTCAGCTGGCCTTGGCGAGTTTTTTTGAAGATGGAGGAGACGAATGTGAAGAAGTGGTTGCACCGGTCCCCATGAGTAGTGGACAACCATCTGTTTCGTGAGTATCATTCAGCAGCATGAATTATGGTGGAGGCTTTCGATGGGTAAAAAAACACAAGAAGCAGTTTCCAATTCAAAGCCAACCCTGGGGGTGGGAGGGGATTAGGAGTGGAGGCTGGGGGGCGGGTGCTATGAGTGGAGGCTGGGGGGCGGGGGCTAGGAGTGGATGCTGGGGAGGGGGGCTAGGAGTGGAGGCTGGGGGGAGGGGGGCTAGGAGTGGAGGCTGGGGGGTGGGGGCTAGGAGTGGAGGCTGGGGGGTGGGGGCTAGGAGTGGAGGCTGGGGGGCGGGGGCTAGGAGTGGAGTCTGGGGGGTGGGGGCTAGGAGTGGAGGCTGGGGGGCGGGGGCTAGGAGTGGATGCTGGGGTGGGGGGCTAGGAGTGGAGGCTGTGGGGGGGAGGGGCTAGGGGTGGGGGGATGTATGGATGGATGGAGGGAGGGGTGGGGTTGAGTACAAATTGACCCTCTTTGTTTTTTGAAAGTCTATCTTGAGACCTCCTTCGATGCCTTTTCTTTACTGTTCTCTATCTCTCTATCTCTATCTCTATCTCTCTCTATCCTCATTGTGTTCCACCATGCCATTTTATAAATCGTTCCAGCTCCAGTTCTGCACGGATAACTCGGCTAGACGATTTGAACACGTCAAACCAGGACGACAGCGATGATGAGGGACAGAGGTGAAGCTTAATAACCACACCTGTCCACACCTCACATTTTCACCACTTGACATCTCGCTGTAATGTCCTAAATACTATTATTTTTAGATTGGCTGTTTGGTAGTTGTTGTTTTATTATTGCCATTCCTTTTGAAAAAAACCCCCCAAAAAACAGGGGGATATTGTAATCGGCTCTGTCTGTCCATCACGCTATATCCTCCAAGACGGTTGGGCAGAAATTCACCAAACTTGGGCGTTATGATCACCACATGGCAAGAAAGTGCAATGCCAGTGTCATTTTTCACCGTGCTCCCTTGGGTGGGGTCAAAAGGTCAAATACTGAAGAATGCAATTATGGGCACATTTTGAAACATTTTAAAACATTTTAAAATGAAACATTGTATTTGCAATCAATATTGTATGAATGAATTTTTTATGAATTTTATGTCTGCCAAATTTTGATTTTATGTCCATTGTCTGCCAATGAATTTTATGTATGAATTTTTTTAATGCCTGGTGTTGGCTTAGCGGCTAGGGTGCCAGCTTGGGATCCTAGGATCCTGGGTTCGAATCCCGGTCGATCGCTGAATTAACGCCAGGGGGGGTTGACTCAGCCTGTCATCCTTCCGAGGTCGGCTAATTGAGTGCCTGTTCACTGGTAATTCCCTGTTTGTCGTAAAAGGCGACAAACAGGGTTGGCGGCAGGAAGGGCATCCGGCCGTAAAACATTGCTTCAAAAAGGGGACCAACAAAAACAACAACAACCACGGTGCCCGAAAAAGGCCAACCCCTGCTTTGCGGGGAAAATTGGCCTCTAAAGGTGGGTTTTTTTTTTGGTTTTTTTTGTATGATGCATGAAATATAAATATTTTTGGGATTTGACCCCCAATTCATGCCCTGCTAAGGGTTGGGGACTTAGGGTCATGTCAAAACTGGGTTTAAAATTTTTTAACAAAAAAATTGATATTGGGTCATTCCTGGTGGAACCTTTTGTGTCTCAACTTTGCTTTAGGTGGGAAGTGAGGGGATTTGCAATGGCGTGCCATCATCTTCACTTTTATTATTATTATTATTAGGTGCATTGTATTGAAGGTACATTATTATTATTATTATTATTATTATTATTATAACTACGACTATCATGCAAGACCCATCTGTTCCCTGAGAGGAATACCAATCTTTGCTGTGATGGCTAATCTATGGGGCAAGAACAAAAAAGGATTCCTGGGAGATGCTGGCTATCCCCGCACGTAGGGCAGTGTCGTAATTTAACGTTGCCGTTTCGCCATGTGTGCTCATGTACCCACACACAAACCTTCCTTTTCTATTGCATCACAAACCTCTGAGAGTTTCCTGAATCCACCGTCATTGGTTTCATTGAAATCCGTTAATCCGTTCTCAAGTTATGGCACGACAGACAGACAAACACCACTCCTTTTATAATACACATTAACAAATAACCCGTCCTTATGGATGGGTTAATTCTCCCTCCCCCATCCCCACTTTTATGATTTATGACAGACTAGCGGGGTCACCCGTGGGAATCCCACGGGCATGGATGTGTGTGACATTTTGACATATTGAGTTAGATGCTGCACATTCATTTTTACAAAATGGTTACTGGCAAGTTATCAGATCCAGAAATGGTGTGATGAACACAATTTATTTATTTCACATAATATGTGACTCCTCACTCCTCTCCACCTGACACTCTCCTGTCTCCACCTGACACTCTCCTCTCTCCACCTAGCACTCCTCTCCTCTCCAATCCCTCACATTCCTCTCCTTTCCAATCCCTCACCTCTCCAATCCCTCACACTCCTCTCCTCTCCAATCCCTCACACGCCTCTCCAATCGCGCCTCACACTCCTCTCCAATCGCGCCTCACACTCCTCTCCAATCGCGCCTCACACTCCTCTCCAATCGCGCCTCACACTCCCCTCCAATCGCGCCTCACACTCCCCTCCAATCACTCCTCTCCAATCGTGCCTCACACTCCTCTCCAATCGCGCCTCACACTCCTCTCCAATCGCGCCTCACACTCCTCTCCAATCGCGCCTCACACTCCTCTCCAATCACGCCTCACACGCCTCTCCAATCGCTCCTCACTCGCCTCTCCAATCGCTCCTCACTCGCCTCTCCAATCGCTCCTCACTCGCCTCTCCAATCGCTCCTCACTCGCCTCTCCAATCGGCTTTCCCCGTCTCGTTTCTCTCGTTTTTCTCCCGTCTCGTTCTTTTTCTTGCTCCAAATCGGCCCGTCTCGCCCGTCGGCCTGTCGGAATCGGAAATCGGCCCGTCTTGCTTTCGTGCTTGCACGTAAATAAATTGTGTTCATTACACCATTTCTGGATCTGATGACTGGATTTTGTAAAAATGAATGTGCAGCATCTAACTCAATATGTCGAAATGTCACACACATCCATGCCCGTGGGATTCCCACGGGTGACCCCGCAAGTTTGCATTGACGTTCGTCGATGGACTCGTTCGCCCATCTCATTCGTTTTCTTGCTACATCCTGTTCAAGTCTGCGTTCTTCATCGATCGTCTCATTCATTTTGGAAATAGAAGTTTCCACGCAGCGCATGAATTTTTACGATCCTCAAGAGGAATTTGTCTCGTAATCATCAAATGATAAATGGCAAGTAAATTATATTGTGGAAAATTAAAGATTTCAAATAAACCTATTTAAAGTGTATGCGCACATAACTAATTTTAAAAAACGAAGAAATATCTCTCGGTAATTTCCTGAAACATATTTTACTTCTGGCTAATAATGTTGAATGAAATAAAAACGAAGAAATATATGTCGGCATCATTGTTGACGTTTTTGTGACGACTGTCGTCAAACGAAAAAGTAATATATCTTAACGGAAAAGCAAAAGCGAATTTTTTATATATATCGACACGTTGCCGTCGGTGTCATGTTGGGCGGTGTATGATACACCATGACGCGATTTTTAAAAATATATCTCTGCATTTTCCCGCGTGTGTGGAATGTTCTCAATTATTGCTGACACCGAGTCCAAAACCATCGATAAAAATGAAATCATATGTTGAGTTAGATTGGAGATAAAGGCGTGAGAGAGACTCAATGGCCTTGAAGTTACAGGCCTTTGAGAATTCATTTCGTTCTATAAACGGCAACTTTCATCGGATTTTCTTCCCGTTTTTTTTCAACCGAGTCGAAAACTATGTTAGCGACTGTGAAAAATGAAATGATATATCGAATTTTTAATATGTATCGACACGTTGCCGTCGGTGTCATGTTGGGCGGTGTGTGATACACCATGACGCGATTTAAAAAAATATATCTCTGCATTTTCCCGCGTGTGTGGAATGTTCTCAATTATTGCTGACACCGGGACTAAAACCTTCGATAAAAATGAAATCATATGGTGAGTTAGATTGGAGATAAAGGCGTGAGAGAGACTCAATGGCCTTGAAGTTACAGGCGTTTGAGAATTCATTTCGTTCTATAAACGGCAACTTTCATTGGATTTTCTTCCCGTTTTTTTTCAACCGAGTCTAAAACTATGTTAGCGACAGTGAAAAATGAAATGATATATCGAATTTGATTTGAAATAAAACTGGGAGAGAGAGCAAGACACCACGGGCCTACAAAACAGGCCTCAAAGCTGTGCGAGTTAATAAAATGGTGGATATTTGTTTATAATTATATGAAGCCACTCCCAGAATGGGTGGAGCTATGGGTGGAGCTACTCTGCAAACCGAGTAAGCCACACCCCGGACAGATGCCCAACAGACAGACAGACAGACAGACAGAATCATCTATGGCTATTATAATATAGATGGGTTTTTCCCTCTGCCTTGAACCCCAAGGACTATAAAAAAATGTTAACCACCTAAAACCTTCTCACAAAACCATTGGTGTTTAACTTGTTCCATCCAGCAGTTCAGGAGAGCTTTAAATTTCAAATGAACACACAAACTATGATATTTAGGATGAGTATTCCCCCTTCCATGATGTCTGTGGTTTTTATGTAGAATGCAGTGAATCTGGGTATTTTCTTGTGCCTTGTAATAACCCCTCCCACCAGGAGGGGCGCTATGCCATACACATTTACATTTTGAAAATTGGGGTGCCCCACCTGAACCCCAGAGGCTATTAAATTTTTTTGATGCCTCCACCAATGAAGTGGCTGGAAGCATTATGTTTTCGGGTTGTCCATCCGTGTGTCCGTCCATTCGGCCGTGATAGGTTTTCGTTGCTGGGATAACTTGAGAACGGCTGAAGGGGTCAAAGTCAAACTTGGTACAGGTATGTATGATTATGTAAAGATTAACTGATTTGATTTTGGGGTCGAGGTCAATGGTCAGATGTCATGTTAAGTAAAAATTATGTTACCAGGCCAACTTGTGAACCAGTGATTGGATTTTTTTTTTTTTAGCAAACTTGGTTACAAGTATATATGATGCAAAGATGAACTGATTGGATTATGGCATCAAGGTGTCGAAGGTCGAAGGTCATAGGTCATTTCAGGTTAAAATTTGATAACTTTAGAACTTCTACGGGGATTTAAATCAAACTTCGTGTAAGTATGTATCATGATGTAAACATTAACTGAGATTTTTTGGTTAAGAGGTCAAAGGCCAGAGGTCATGTAAAATTATTTCATTACCGCGATAACTTAATGGCTGAAGGGAACCAAGTCAAACTTGGTCCAAGTATGTATAATGCTGAAAAGATAAATGGATTACATTAAGAGGTCAAAGGTCAGAGATCCCATTAGGTAAAAATTCTGTTACTGTGCTAACTTGTGAACCAGTTATTGTATTTTGACCAAACTTGGTACAAATATATTTTATGGTGAAATGATGAACTGACTAGATTTCGGCATCAAAGGTCAGAGGTCATGTCAGGTAAAAATGTGATACTTGAACAGCTGAAGGGATTAAAATCAAACTTGGTACAAGTATTATAATGATGTAATAATGTGGGCGGAGGCATATTGGTCGACATCGCAACATTGAAGAGTGCCGTTCTGGTTTATCTCCGAAAACCCTCCCATGCACACCCTGAGTATAACCACCAGTTTTCAACTCAATCCTTGCAACAGTTCAGGAATGCATAGAAGTCAAACGAACAAACCCATCACACAAACACACATGGACTTCTCTAAATCCTGTATACACTGCATGATTATTTTCGCATTGTCTTTTTCTCTGGATGCAGGTTTTATGCCGGTGGCTCGGAACATAGCGGGCAGCAGATAGTAGGACCACCACGTCGCCGTGGTGCCAATGAGATTGTTGACCATCTGTTCAAGGAGGCCAAGGAGCATGGAGCAGTGCCCGTAGAGAGCACCGCAGGACTGCGTGGAAGCAAGACTAAGGCATGGTGACATGAGAGTTGGAAATTAGCATGGATTGAAAAAGTATTCTTGATATCCTGTTATTGATTTATTAGTCCCCTACTCTGAGGGGACAATTGGTTTGCTCTCCGTCTGTCTGTCCGTCCATCCCACCTGTTATTTTTTTTTTTTGTATTTTCTCCATACCCTTGAACATATTCAACTGAAACTTGGTACATGGCTTTGATAAGTTAAGCTTCAAGTGATTGTGAGATTGTCGATATCTGGAGGGACGATAAAATCGACCAGCAAAAAATGCATACCGCCAACCCATGCACATAATCTTTACAATCAAATTCTAGCTTCACACCACCAGGGGGTGCTATCTTACTACATACCTACCTACATACGTGATTGTGTGTCAAGTGTGTCAAGGCCTTAGCCCAAATGACAAGTTCCGTTGAAAAGTCTCCTTCTGAGTCATCGTCTTGTTGTTGAGCTTCCTTCTATGGATTACCAACACTGTCGATGTCAATCGGTCAATGTAGGTCACTTCAAAATCGCGGTCGGCTTCACACCACTCTTCAATTTCGGCTTCGCAACTTTTAAGTGGATTATCCTCACTTGCTTGCCTCACAATACTGGAAATGTATTGGATATTAGATTTCTTCCCTCTGGTATTGAAACATACAAAATCCTCCTCATCTGACGAGCCTTCGACGAAAATAACACTTGGCAAAACCTTCCACCATGCCCTTTGTAAGGTTACAGACTCCACGGACTCACATACACAACAACAACAACAACAACAACAACATACATTTTAAAGGCCATTTTCCCGACTAGAGCGGGGGTTAGCCTTGCAGTCCCCATGACAATCTTCTACCCTGCCCATATGTAGTTGTAATTGTCATGGTTCTCTCTTTGAGGCAATGCTTTTATGGCCGGATGCCCTTCCTGACGCCATACTCCACGCATACTCCACGGACTCACATCTGATCATAAAAATACTTTGCCTTCTCAATTGACATCGTTCCTGAGATTGGTGCGCTCTCCGAATGCTGGACGGCAAACCATTCACACAGAACTTTATCTCGCTGCTCAATCTTTGGTTTGTGCAGAGAACGACCGCTTGTCAGCAGCTTTGTTTGTCTGACTTGGTGTAAACGTTCAGTAACTTGTCTTTTTGGGCCTTGATGACAGACATGGTTGGCCTTCTCGTCGATTGTGAGAGCAATCCTCTTCCTCGACCCAGCAGTACTGCTCGATGGGGTAATATAAGACATGATGCTTTGGAAAGCAAACTACTTCTTCTCCCCCCCCCCCCCCCCCGAGTTTTCACTTTTTTTTTTTTTTTTTTTTTTTTTTCTTTTTTTTTACAAGATCTAAGGCTCGTAATGGAGCACACACACACACACACACGGTTACGCATGTTCTACCTAAGATTTGGGATCCTGTGATTGGTTGTTGGGCGTCGAGAGCCGGATGTTTCATGATGATGATTAGGACATGTATTTATTTGTTCCTGGGTTTTGATACATTTAACTTCGACTCAGAAAACCTCACCGAAGGGTTTTCAAAAGCAAGGAAGGGAATGCTTAATGTTTTGAGAAGCCAATCTATTTTTGTGGCACATCGGATGATGTGGATTTACGACGGATGGACGCGGCTCTTGAACTATGAGGCTGCGACAGAGGTCCATTGAGAGAGAAGCCTCGTTTTCACTGCTGAGGCCAGGGTTGTGTTCTGTTACCAACTTTCATGTAGAGCGCTCGCTAAGTGAATCAAGCACTCAAGCAAGCACTCCATTCACAACTGTTGATAAGGAACAGCTTGTAGCTGCATGACAAATGAACATAACTTTGCTTGATTGTATCGTTTTTTTTTTGTTAACTCTCTCTTTTGAGGTAATAATTTTCACTACTTGCATTGTTTTGTAAACCGTACATGTGATCAATTATGGAAAACCCCCAGTACAACCTCCTACAAGCCACATTGTGACACACACACACCATACACACACCATGCACACCACACCGCACACGCACACCACACCGCACACGACACACACACCATGCACACTACACACACTATGCACACCACACACACTACACACACCACATACACACACCACGCACACTACACACACCATGCACACGACACACCACGCACACTACACACACCACGCACACTACACACACCACGCACACTACACACACCATGCACACTACACACACCATGCACACTACACACACCACACACACAGTACACACACCACACACACACTACACACCACACACACACTACACACACCACACACACTACACACACCACACACACTACACACACCATGCACACTACACACACACCACGCACACTACACACACACACACCACGCACACTACACACACCACGCACACTACACACACCATGGACACTACACACACACACCACGCACACACCATGCACACCACACACACACACACACACACACACACACACACACACACACACACACACACACACCACGCACACACACACGTTCACTGCTACATTGCACATGCATTTACAATAACAAATTGCTCGGTAATTCCCTGTGTGTCGCAAGAGGTGACTATCAGGGTTGGCGGCAGGATGGGCATCCGGCCGTAAAACATCACTTCAGAAAGGGGACCAAGGTGCCCAAAAAAGGCCAACCCCTTCTCTGCAGGGAAAATGGCCTCTAAAGGTGGTTCTTCAACAGACTTCAATACAATGCACAGTATATACATGGCACAAACATGCACCATATGCAACATTATGGGCACAGAGACAGGAATCCATTATAAACAAAATTGAGATAACAGTTGAGAATCAGAATAAATTCTCAAATGTAGAGAACGGTCTAAGGGTACTCGTGCCCATCAACGTTATGGCTTCCGGAGCTTAGTAATGAACGGGTAAATGATCAGGATCAGGACGAGGACGATCAGCAGCACCACTGAGCACCTACTGGCAGTATCAGGAAATGCTCTCGGTGAGTCAGCTCTGTTTTTTTGTTTTTTTTCTCCTCCTCCTCCTCCTCCTCCTCCTCCTCCTCCTCCTCCTCCTCCTCCTCCTCCTCCTCCTCCTCCTCCTCCCCCCTCCTCCTCCTCCTCCTCCTCCCCCCCTCCTCACATGAAGTTGGGTCACTGACACAGATCCTGGCCCACCACTTGGGTCGATTCTATCTATACACATTCTTTATCCATGCCTTTCTCCTTCATGTCTGCTTCCACACAATCACTTCATCTCCTCTTTGCCTGCCCTGCCATCTCTTTCCAGGTGGCATAATTCTCATCATCCTTCTACCCACATACTTCTCATTCCTTCTGATCACATGCCCATACCATCTTGATCTACTTCCCTGTACCTTCTTAGATGCTTCAACCAACTTCACAGTTCCTCTGATGTATTCGTTCCTCAAATGCTCTTCTTGCGTTACACCACTCAACCATCTCGGCATCCTCATCTCGGTCACATCTAATCTTTGCTCCAACCTTCTTATAGTTGGCCATGTCTCTGTGCTACACAACAGTGATGGCCTAAATACACCTTTCCCTTCAGTCTCGTCGGCATCTTTCTATCACAAAGCACTCCTGAAACCTTCTTTCAGTTACTCCAACCTTCCGGTATGCGGTATCCTGCTGCGCTACTGAGCCCAGGTACTTAAACTTCTGCACCTCCTTGACCATTTCCCCTTCAATCACCACTCCGTTTCCCTCAACATCTTCACTACTCACTGTACATCTCATGTACTCTGTATTTGACGGACTAATCCTCAAGCACCGATCATCCAATGCCTTCCTCCATTCTTCCAATTTCAATTCTACCTCTCCCTTACTATTGGCGCACAATACTACACAACAACACAACAGGCATTTTAAGGACATTTTCCCTGCTAGAGCGGGGGTTAGCCTTGCGGTCCCCATGACAATCTTCTCCATTTTGCCATATTTTCTGCATCTCCCCTTGTTAACCTCTTGCCCGCATTTCTTCTTCCACCACCTTCAGCCAAGTCTTTCTCGGTCTTCCCCATCCTTTACTTCCTTCTACGTTCATCTCCATCACTCTTCTCAACCAGTCACTTTCATCCTTCCTCAACACATGACCAAACCATCTCAACCTGTTAATATTCACAGCATCCATCATGGACTCTATTACCATCATCTTTCGCAATTCATCATTTGTCTTCCTCTCTCTCAACGATACTCCACACATCCACCGAACCATTCGTATTTCCACCCTTTCCAGCCTTCGTTGCTGCTCCACGTTCATTACCCATGTCTCGCTCCCATAAATCATAACACTTCTCACACATGCAGCATACACCTTTCCCTTCAGCTTCAACGACACTCCCCTCTTCGTCAGCACGCCACTCAGTTTCCGAAACTTCTTCCATGCACATCTCACTCCAGCAACCGTTGCCGGGTCTGATCCACCTTCACCATTCAGCATGTCTCCGAGGTAGCAAAATGTTTTCACACCTTCCAGCTTCACACTGTCTCCAAGATCCAACTCAACATTTCCTCCATCTGCAGCTCCCTCTGTGCACACCTTACACTTGAATGTAGCTGCCACATTGGGTTAATGACACTCTCAAACCACTACATTTTTGATGAACCCACTCAGTGCACATTGCACATTGAATGGAATTCACTCCGACATCCTTCTTGCACACAGCACACGGCCACTTCCCAGTTCTTTCCACCTCACCACATGCTTTACCACTTGCCATCACCTTCATTTTTCCAACAGTCACCTTCAGACCTTTTGTCTCCATACATTCTTTCCACTTGTTCATCTTCTCCTTCAGTCTATCCATACTTTCTGCAATCAACACCAGATCATCTGCATTCAACAACTCCCACGGTAAACCCTCCTTTATGTTCCGAGCCAGCACCTCCATCGCAGGTACAAATAGTAGTGGACTTAGTACCGACCCCTGATGCACTCCCAGCTTCACCTCAAACTCACCACTGTTCCCGTCCTTCGTCCTTGTGGCTGTGCGCGCTCTCTCGTACATTGCCATCACCACTCTGATCAACCATTCCTCCACTCCTAACTTCCTCAATGCCCATGTCACTAGTTCACGTGGAACCCTATCAAATGCTTTCTCCAGATCAACAAACCCAAGAAACAACTTCTTCCTCTTCTCCATGTACTTCTCCTACAACTGCCTTACAATAAAAAAAATTGCTTTTGTCGTTCCTCTTCCTGGCATAAATCCAAACTGCATTTCGTCGATCTTCACTTTCTTCCGTATCTTCCTCTCCAACACCCTTTCCAATACCTTCATTCCATGCTCCAATAACTTTATCGTTCGATACGAACCACAGTCCAGAGGGTCACCTTTCCCCTTGTATAGAGGGACGAGGGTACTCAGTTCCCAAACCACTGGAATGCGGCCTTCTTTCACCACCAGATTACAGATGTCTGTCATTCTCTTCACACCCCAACTTCCCACTGCCTTCAACATATCTCCCACAACTCCCGTCGGCCCTCCCGCTTTTCTACTCTTCATTGCTTTTATTGCTTCCCCAACTTCCTTCTCAGTTATCTTCTCTGCTGGTCCTAAAACTGGGTAACTCTCTATGTTGCCATCCCATTCATTCTCTGCACTCAACAGCATTTCTATGTATCTCTTCCATCTTCCCTTAATTCCATCTGGGTCCACAACGATTTGTCCCACTTCATCCTTCAAGCAACTCACCCCCATCACATCACACCTCTCTTTCGCTATCTGCTTTGCAATCCTGAATACTGCTCTCTGACCCTCTTCCGAATCCAAGCGTTCTCCGAACATTTTCCTATATGCCTCCTGCGCCTTTGCTACCTCTTTCTTTGCAGCCTTCCTGGCTGCCTTATAACTTTCACGCTCTGCCTTTTCTGCCCCCGTACCCTTCGCCTTCTGCCACTTCTTGAACTTCTTCCTCTCCTCGTCAATCCTCTTTCCAACTTCATCATCCCACCACCGTGTTTCCGAGGTCCTTTTGTCCATCCACATACCTCACCTACGGCTCCCAACAGACTATCTTTCATTGACATCCAACCACTTTCAAGCTCAACCACATCATCCTCTCCCATAATCAGCCTCTCTTTTAATGCCTCCCTCACTGTCACCTCTTTCAACCGCCACACCTTCATTCTCGGTTGGTACTTCACCCACCGAGCTCTCCTCGCACCTTTCACCCTTATGTCGCAGACAACCAAGTGGTGCTGTGAAACAGCCTCCTCCCCGGGGATGACCTTTGTGTCCCGGAGGTGCCCCCTATCTCGCCTTCGCACCATCAGGTAGTGAACGGTTGTTGTCGACCCACCTGACGTGTATGTAACAAGCTTATTATCCTCTTTCTGGAACTGAGTATTACAAATCAACAAATCAGCTCCATCAGCAAACTCCAAAATCCTTTCACCTTCTCCATTTCTCACACCATATCCGTAACCCCCATGAACTCCCTCAAAACCGTCCATACTCCTTCCCACATGTCAATTTAGGTCTCCTCCTACCACAACAACTTCCTCATCTTTCATGTTTTCCATCAGCTTCTCTATTGCACACCAGAACTTGTCCTTCTCTTCATCGCTCCGCCCAACAACAACAACAACAACAACATGCATTTTAAAAGGCCATTTTCCCTGCTAGAGCGGGGGTTAGCCTTGCGGTCCCCATGACAATCTTCTCCATTTTGCCCTATTTTCTGCATCTCTCCTTGTTAACCCCCTTGCCTGCATTTCTTCTTCCACCATCTTTAGCCAAGTCTTTCTCGGTCTTCCCCGTCTTCTACTTCCTTCTGCATTCATTTCCATCACTCTTCTCAACCAGTCACTTTCATCCTTCCTCAACACATGACCAAACCATCTCAACCTGTTCCTCTTCACAGCATCAATCACAGGCTCTATTCCCATCATTTTTCGCAATTCATCATTTGTCTTCCTCTCTCTCAACGATACTCCGCACATCCGTCGAACCATTCGCATTTCCACCCTTTCCAACCTTCGTTGCTGCTCTACGTTCATTACCCATGTCTCGCTCCCATAAATCATAACACTTCTCACACATGCAGCATACACCTTTCCCTTCAGCTTCAACGACACTCCCCTCATCATCAGCACGCCACTCAATTCCCGAAACTTCTTCCATGCACATCTCACTCGAGCAACCGTTGCCGAGTCTGATCCACCTTCTCCATTCAGCATGTCTCCGAGGTAGCAAAATGTTTTCACACCTTCCAGCTTCACGCCGTCTCCAAGATCCAACTCAACATTTCCTCCATCTGCAGCTCCCTCTGTGCACACCTTACATTTGAATGTAGCTGCCACACTGGTTAATGACCCTCTCAGACCACTACATTTTTGATGAACCCACTCAGCGCACATTTTACACTGAATGGAGTTCACTCCGACACCCTTCCTACACACAGCACAGGGCCACTTCCCAGTTCTTTCCACCTCACCACATGCTTTACCACTTGCCATCACCTTCGTCTTTCCGATATTCACCTTCAGACCTTTTGTCTCCATACATTCCTTCCACGTGTTCATCTTTTCCTTCAGTCCATCCATACTTTCCGCAATCAACCCCAGATCATCTGCATACAACAACTCCCACGGTAAACCCTCCTTTACGTTCTGAGCCAGCACCTCCATCACAGCTACAAATAGTAGTGGACTTAGTACCGACCCCTGATGTACTCCCACCTTCACCTCAAACTCACCACTGTTCCCGTCCTTTGTCCTTACAGCTGTGTGTGCTCTTTTGTACATTGCCATCACTACTCTGATCAACCATTCCTCCACTCCTAACTTCCTCAATGCCCATGTCAATACTTTGCGTGGAACCCGATCGAATGCTTTCTCCAGATCAACAAACCCAAGAAACAACTTCTTCCTCTTCTCCATGTACTTATCCTGCAACTGCCTCACAATGAAAAGCGCGTCTGTCGTTCCTCTTCCTGGCATGAATCCAAACTGCATTTCGTCGATCTTCACTTTCTTCCTTATCCTCCTTTCCAACACCCTTTCCAATACCTTCATTCCATGCTCCAATAACTTTATCGCTCGGTACGAGCCACACTCCAGAGGGTCACCTTTCCCCTTGTATAGAGGGACGAGGGTACTCAGTTCCCAAACCACTGGAATGCGGCCTTCTTTCCCCACCAGATTACAGATCTCTGTCATTCTCTTCACACCCCAACTTCCTGCTGCCTTCAACATATCTCCCACAACTCCCGTCAGCCCTCCCGCTTTTCTACCCTTCATTGCTTTTATCGCTTCCTCAACTTCCTTCTCAGTTATCTTCTCTGCCGGTCCTAAAACTGGGTTACTCTCTATGTTGCCATCCCATTCATTCTCTGTATTCAACAGCATTTCCATATATATTTTCCATCTTCCTTTAATTCCATCTGGGTCGACAACGATTTGTCCCACTTCATCCTTCAAGCAACTCACCCCCATCACATCACACCTCTCTTTCGCTATCTGCTTTGCAATCCTGAATACTGCTTTCTGACCCTCTTCTGAATCCAAGCGTTCTCCGAACATTTTCCTACATGCCTCCTGCGCCTTTGCTACCTCTTTCTTTGCAGCCTTCCTGGCTGCCTTATAACTTTCATGCTCTGCTGTTTCTGCTCCCGTACCCTTTGCCTTGTGCCACTCCTTGAACTTCTTCCTCTTCTCGTCAATCCTCTTTCCAACTTCATCATCCCACCACCATGTTTCCGAGTGCCTCGGTGGTCCTTTTGTCCATCCACATACCTCACCAACGGCTCCCAACAGACTAGCTTTCATTGACATCCAACCACTTTCAAGCTCAACCACATCATCCTCGACCCTACTCAGCCTCTCTTTTAATGCCTCCCTTACTGTCACCTCTTTCAACCTCCACACCTTCATTCTCGGTTGGTACTTCACCTGCCGAGCTCTCCTCGCACCTTTCACCCTTACGTCGCAGACAACCAAGTGGTGCTGTGAAACAGCCTCCTCCCCCGGGATCACCTTTGTGTCCCGGAGGTGCCCCCTATCTCGCCTACGCACCATCAGGTAGTCAACGGTTGTCGTCGACCCACCTGACGTGTATGTAACAAGCTTATTATCCTCTTTCTGGAACTGAGTATTACAAATCAACAAATCAGCTCCATCAGCAAACTCCAAAATCCTTTCACCTTCTCCATTTCTCACACCATATCCGTAACCCCCATGAACTCCGTCAAAACCATCCATACTCCTTCCCACATGTCCATTCAGGTCTCCTCCTACCACTACAACTTCCTCATCTTTCATGTTTTCCATCAGCTTCTCTATCGCACACCAGAACCTGTCCTTCTCTTCATCGCTTCGACCAACCTGCGGAGCATATCCCGAGATGACGTTCACCAAGAGCTTTCCAATCATCATTTTCAACATCAACCTAATACTCACTCTAGTCACACTCACCACACTGTCTACAAACTCCTCAGAAAACAGGACACCAACACCATGCACGCCTTCCGGACACCCTTGCCACACAAACTTGTATTTCTGTCCCTACCTACCCTTCACCATTCTCACACAATTTCCCTTCCATCTCATCTCCTGCACACAACATATGTCCACTCTTCTTCTGACCAATACTTCCACCACTTCTCCTGATCTCCCTGTCATTGTCCCTACATTCCATGTCCCAAACCTCAGAAACCGATCTCCACTTCGGGCTGTACCCTGCCCACATGTAGTTGTAATCGCTCCGACCAACCTGCGGAGCATATCCCGAGATGACGTTCACCAAGAGCTTTCCAATCATAATTTTCACCATCATCAACCTTTCACTCACTCTCGTCACACTCACCACACTGTCTACAAACTCCTCAGAAAACGGGACACCAACACCATGCACGCCTTCCGGACACCCTTGCCACACAAACTTGTATTTCTGTCCCTACCTACCCTTCACCATTCTCACACAATTTCCCTTCCATCTCATCTCCTGCACACAACATATGTCCACTCTTCTTCTGACCAATACTTCCACCACTTCTCCTTATCTCCCTGGCGCACAATACAATGTCATCTGCAAACACATCCTGTGTGCCAAGTGAGATATTACTGTACGGCTGACCTTCATTTCACATGTGTTCTGATAACACGTTTTTGCTATGACACAAATTTAATTCATAGCAACTATCAGAGTAAAATTCCCCCCAAAAAAATTTCCAAGCAAAATTCACAGCAATTCATAAACGTCATAGCATCATCTTTTAAGGATTGTTACCTCCATCAAACCATCTCCAGGTTTATCAGGGAACGTGATGCAGATGATGAGCTCAGCATCAAGACATTCTGGCGCCAGTTTATCATCAAGATGGCAATTGATATCACCAACGATACCTGGTATGGAGTCACTTATCGGTGGATTGATGGAGCGAGGAGGAAATTCAGGCCTGGGGCAGTGATTGAGTTTAGAGGTTTCACAGAGACTGAAGTCAGCGAAGCAAGGCAATAGATTGTGGACATGCCCCAACAAGTGAGATTTGAGGAGGTCGACAAAGATGATGGACGTTGAGGATTTGCTTCTCTCCCACAGGGAGGAGCTGAGCATTAAAGATCTTCTGGCTCTGGAGGAGGAGTGCATCAGAGCTCAGATGAGCTCTTTGATGATCAGCATCAAGTCCTGAAGAGATTGGGCTTGTTAAACCCTCACTACCAAGGTCATAGCTAAAGGTTGTTGGTCCATTAAGCTTCCAAGCAGGCCATCCTGCCAAGTTGGTCGATAAAGCCATGGCCATCTTTGATGAACATGATCCTGGCTGCATGAGAAGTTCCATGGGGTGGAGGGAGATGAAGAATTTCCTGAAATGTTACAAGTGGGTCTAAGAATGGAAAATGAAGGCAGCCACTCAAGTCTCCATGATGAAGTTATTCAAAAACAAAATTCCAAGTGAATCAGCCTCCACTTCACCTTCTGAGCCTTCAACTTCAACTAGACAGCCTCGCACACCTGAATAAGCCTGCCCCACAAGAAATATGCACTGTATGCAACCCCAATCATGGTGACACGTGTGAAAAAGTAATTCATTTTAATGTCTATTTGTAAAATGTTTTATTTATGCATAGTTTATTGCCTTTTTGAGGTTTTTATATGGGTGTTCAACCTTGAAAGGTTGAAATCTTCCCCTTTGGAACATAACCCCGATGTTTACATGTTAAATATTGCCTCTATAACATGTTTTCGGATAACACGGCGTTTCGCGGGAACGCATCCCCCGCATTATACAAGGGTCACCTGAACTGTGGGTTTTTATATGGTTGGACTAAAACAGTATTTTCCGTTTCCTGCTCACCCTGATATTTTGGAGGATGCACGATTGTGCATTTATTGTTGAAGCTGCTAATCACCTTACCTACAGCACGTCCCCAAATTTGAAAAAAAATATTAAATATCCCATCTGCAATTGACGTGCCCACTTCCGGATAAAAAAAAAAATCTTTAAAGTCATTATTTAAGTAGACACGAGAACACTGCGTGGGATATCGTGTTCGATGAACTCTCCAGTTAACAAGGCGGTCACACATTTCTTCCCTGCTCCCTCTCATTTTTGAGACCAATGAGGTCAGCTCAGAATGTACACCATGAGAGGTGTGTGGTGTGCACTGGTGTGTGTACGTGTCCGTTTCCATTTTCTCAGAGATGGCCAAATGTTTCAGAGGTTCATCAGCGAGTGCTGGGGAGTGTTTTACGAGGGGTGGGGACGGGGGGAGTGAGAGGGGCGGGGTCGACAATATACCTGGTATGGTATATTGTCGAGGGGCGGGGTCGACAATATACAATATACCCGACAATATATATATGGATGGATGGATGGATGGATGGATGGATGGATGGATATATTATAACATATATATATATATGTATTTTTTTTCTTCTTGATTTGTTGAAAATGCCAACAGGATTAGAACACTGGGCAATGCCTGGTATCCCTTCTAGTATCTGATAAAGTATTCGCTGAGTGAGTGTGTATCTCTTATCTTTCTCGATCTGACATTTTGATCTGCGAAATTGCACAAAGTTCAGGTCTGTTATTTAGACCACAAACTCTTGACGCTGGAATGGTCCTCATGAGCTTGCACCTCGGGGTTTTTAAAAATGAATTCCTTTTTTATTCACTGCTCACTTTCAATGTGGCTAGTCTTACTCAACTCGATTCTTTAATGTGATTTTTGAGCACAAACCTAAATTCATCGATAATGTTTGTTATAAATCGGTATCCTTGGTCAATGGGGATGAGGGTTTGTGCAGTTATTGTACTTGCACCACATCAACAAATGCTAATAGATTGTTTAAATGCATTATTTATCAAATATCCAGTCAGTGATAATCACCTTTATTTTGGTGAAATACAGTCACGTGAAAAAGTAAGTACACCCCATGTGAAGTTTTGACTTTTTCAACATATTTCAACGTACAGCTATTTGATCTTCATTTCAACAATATTGATAGATAAAGGTGATATCATATAACAAATATCATGAAACATTTACATTTTGTATTCCATTGTATAATTTAAATAAACATAAATGCAAATTTCGTATGTGGAAAAAGTAAGTACACCCCTACATTTATCACTACTTCAAATACCTAAAATGAGAATCAGGTGCACCAGCTCAGGGTCAAATGATTAAAACATCATTAGAGAGGATCTTGGAGGAACCTGTCTTATTTAAACCTCAGACATTTCGTTTGGTTTGCTCTTTGTTGTTGAAGTGTGCGGCGTCACCATGCCTAGATCAAAATAGCTCTCTGAGGCCTTCAGAAAGAAGGTTATAGATGTCTACGAGTCTGGGAAGGGATTTAAAAAGATCTCCAAACAATTTGAAATCAATCATTCGACTGTCCAGAAGATCATCTACAAGTGGAGAAGATTCCAAACAACTGCCAACTTGTTCAAGCCAGGCCGCCCCAGCAAGTTCAGCCCGAGAGCAGACCGCACGATGCTGAAAGAAGTCTCTAAGAGCCCCAGAATGTCATCATGGGACCTACAGGTAGCTCTTGCCACTGTTGATGTCAAAGTGCACGAGTCTACCATTAGAAAGAGGCTGCACAAATTTGATCTACATGGGAGGTGTGCCAGGAGGAAACCTTTGCTGTCCAGAAAGAACATCAGGGCAAGACTAAAGTTTGCCAATGAACACCGAGGCAAAGACAAGCACTTCTGGAACAATGTGCTCTGGACAGATGAGTCAAAGGTAGAGCTATTTGGCCACAGTACCAGAAGACATGTTTGGCGAAAACCAAAGACAGCATTTGACCACAAGAACCTGATACCAACTGTAAAGCATGGTGGTGGAAATATAATGGTTTGGGGCAGCTTTGCTGCATCAGGGCCTGGGCAGCTCACCATCATAGAATACACTATGAATTCTTCATTATACCAGAGGGTGCTTGAGGATAATGTGAGGCCATCTGTCGGAAAGTTGAAGCTCAACCGAAGGTGGACCTTGCAACATGACAATGACCCTAAACATACCCGTAAATCCACCAAGGAATGGCTGAAAAGAAAGAAATGGTGGGTTCTGGAATGGCCAAGTCAAAGTCCGGATCTAAATCCCATCGAGATGTTGTGGGGGGATTTGAAACGATCTGTGCATGCAAGAAACCCCTCAAACATCGCACAGCTGAAAGAATTCTGCATGGAGGAGTGGGCAAAAATTTCTCCCAGTTGATGTCAGAGACTGGTAGACAGTTATAAGTAGACTACGGATTTTTATGTTAAGAAAATAGGCCTTTTATGTTTTGAAAAGCGGGAATTTTTTTTTTTAATGTGAAAAAATCCCGAAATATTTTTTCCCTCCGTTTTATTCATTTTTTATTATTACCAAGTTTTTCAGAAATCAGTCAAAAAAAGAACAAAAAATGGTAAGCTTTTTCCTGCACAACATTAAGCACTCTAGGCTAGCAAACAGGTAAAAAATGACGTCCAGGTACCTTTATTGCAACCGCATTGTTTGATAAGTAGAGGACTAGAAGAAATTGACAAGACCCTTTTAGGAACGGTTAAAATAGGTGTTTGAAATCATTACCTTGGTTATGTTCTCCTTGGTGAGGCGGTGTCGGCGGTCGGTGAGGACGTTTCTGTAGACGGAGAAGGACCTTTCCACGTCGACGCTGACGATGGGGCAGTACCTCAAGAGGGGGATGTCGGCAAGCTTGACTCCAGCCGGCACACCAACCTCAGATCCGTGCTGATCTCCATCCAGGATCAAAGCCACTGTCCTCAGCACACCAATGTCGGGATTGCGCTGCAGCACCACCTTGAACTTGGTGAGCAGGATCTCCTTACGGCAGCCTCGGATCTTTTCGAGCTCCTCCTTGGCCTGATCAAGGAGCTGGAAGGCGTTGGCCAGCTCCATGCCGGCCTCCTCCAGCTGCTTAAGGATCTTCGGGATGAACGACAAGTGGGCATTTAAGAAGACCAAACTGAGCTTGATGTCCGCCTTTCCGAACAGGTCCTTGGCACTCCGGATTGCCATCGCGTCGTCATCGTTCAGCTGGTCCACAATGTCCTTGACGGCCTCGAAGTGCTCGGCGTAAAACACCGCGGCGTCGATCCACGTCCCCCACCGAGTCAGAATGGGCTCCGGGGGGAGAGAAAGATTGGGCTGCTGCTCCCTCCAAAGGACAACACGTGACGGGGCTTTGACGAACACCTTCTTCGTCGTGGCAATCAGGTCGTTGACATCCTTGAACATTTCTCGGACTGTCTCGCAGACACGGTGGAGTGCGTGGGCAATGCAAGTCACATGCAGCAAGTCCGGGAAGAGTTCCGTCAGGGCATGGCCGGCCTTGATCATATAGGCTGCGCGGCGTCGCTGACGAGGACCTTGAGGCACTCCGGCTTGAAATCAGACCAAAGATAGCGCAGCGTGTCATTGATTGCGCGCACGATCTCCCCGGAGTTGGTCTTCTCCAGAAACATGCACTGGACGAGGTGGGGACGAAAGTACCCCTCCTTGGACAAGCGTCCCGCGATGATGTTGGCCACATATCGACCTGCCGAATCGGTCGTCTCGTCGACGGACAGCCAGATGGGCTGCTGTCCGAGGTCGGCACGGATCCCAGCCAAGGCCTCATCGTAGCACTTGTCGAGGTAGTGCTTTCGAATCCAGCTTTCATCGGGGATCTGGAGAGTGATGTGCTTCTCCAGGAACGACTGGAGGGCAGGGTTTTCCAATTTCGACCATGGGATGCCAGCGGCCAGCATGGCCTGGCACAGCTCCTGAGCCACAACGTCGCACTTGTGCCTCTTTCCGCCACCAAAGTCCTCCATGGTGGCTTGCGTGACCGTCCTCTTCTTCTTCAAGGCCAAGTTGCTCTTGTGGCGGTCTCCTCGGACATGTTGGGCCAGCTCAGACTTCTGCTTCGCCCGGAAAGTCTTTTCACAAGCTCGACAGAAAGCCATGTCACTCGACACGTACTTGAAGGTGGCCCCATCGCCGCCAGCGTTGAATTCCTTCAGCCACTTGTCACGAAGAGCAGCACTCATCTTGATGGGAGACTTGTTCACACTTTGTCTACACTCTCTCACTGTAGTACACCGCCTCACTGCTGTACACGCTGGGGACGCAATGCACGCAAGTGGACGCAACGTTTTGTTTTTGAGATCGATCGGTTAAAAATTTCGATCGCAGTTAAAAATTTCGAAAAATTCCCTAATTTGTTTTATCGTTGCTAGACATTTTCGACCAAAAAGGGCATTTTATTTTATTTTTCCCAAAAAGGGCGAAATATTTTTTTTCTCCGAAAATAGGAAAAGTTTTTTTGCGCGCAAAAAAGCCGTTTTATGTGAAAAAATCTTTTTTATTTTTTCACATAAAAATCCGATGTGCAGTTATAAGAAACGCCTACTTGAGGTTGTTTCTGCCAAAGGGGGCAATACCACCTATTAGAGTCAAGGGTGTACTTACTTTTTCCACATGCGAAATTTGCATTTATCTTTATTTAAATTATACAATGCACGACAAAATGTAAATGTTTCATGATATTTGTTGTATTATATCACCTTTATCTGTCAATATTGTTGAAATGAAGATCAAATAGCTATGTTGAAATATGTTGAAAAAGTCAAAACTTTACATGGGGTGTACTTACTTTTTCACGTGACTGTATATTCGTCAAAGTATCCGCTTCAACCTCGAAGTTCTTAAGATTGACACCGTTAAAGGTCTTGAAGTGTGTCACGCCAGAACGGTGCATTGCAGCAGCCTGTTCATGTACAACAAGATGGTTTAAGCTTTTCCACTTGGCCAACTTTTAGCAGCTGAATGGATTTGGCGAGTCGGAGGGACTCTCACATGTTTTGAATGTCCTACGCAATAATCCATACTTTGAAGCGAAGCATTTCGTGAAGATAGCTTTGACCACAACCCAAATTTATTTATTTTATTTTTTGAGCCATAATTTCTCTTTCTTTTTTGCAATATAATTGCAAAGGGAAAATTCCATACCGACAATACTGAGCAAAGAACAAAAAACGGAAGACGTCATGCAAAGCACGATACTTGCAAAATCCACCCCCTCACCAAAATATACGTTGCCATGTATACATCAAATTATCCATTTCATGAAGATTATAATTGACGATCTTGATCAAAGCTCGGGTGAATTGGATTAAAATTGATCATTTTTCAGATGAAAATTGCTGATTTTAGAAGTTTGACCTTGAGTTGACCTTTGACCTTAAAATAGTTGGTTTCGAAATTCAATGACTCAATATGCAAATGCTGTTTCATTTTCAAGTCAATCGGATGAAAATTGATCATTTTGGAAGTTTTACCTTTGACCTTTTGGCTTCAAAAATAGTTGGTTTCCCAATTTAGTGACTAGATATGCAAATGCTGTTCAATCTTCAAGTCAACAACAACAACATGCATTTTAAAGGCCATTTTCCCTGCTAGAGCGGGGGTTAGCCTTGCGGTCCCCATGACAATCTTCTCCATTTTGCCCTATTTTCTGCATCTCTCCTTGTTAACCCCCTTGCCCGCATTTCTTCTTCCACCATCTTTAGCCAAGTCTTTTTCGGTCTTCCCCATCCTCTGCTTCCTTCTACATTCATTTCCATCACTCTTCTCAACCAGTCACTTTAATCCTTCCTCAACACATGACCAAACCATCTCAACCTGTTCCTCTTCACAGCATCAATCACAGGCTCTATTCCCATCATCTTTCGCAATTCATCATTTGTCTTCCTCTCTCTCAACGATACTCCACACATCCACCGAACCATTCGCATTTCCACCCTTTCCAACCTTCGTTGCTGCTCTACGTTCATTACCCATGTCTCGCTCCCATAAATCATAACACTTCTCACACATGCAGCATACACCTTTCCCTTCAGCTTCAACGACACTCCCCTCATCATCAGCACGCCACCCAGTTCCCGAAACTTCTTCCATGCACATCTCACTCGAGCAACCGTTGCCGAGTCTGATCCACCTTCTCCATTCAGCATGTCTCCGAGGTAGCAAAATGTTTTCACACCTTCCAGCTTCACGCAGTCTCCAAGATCCAACTCAACCTTTCCTCCATCTGCAGCTCCCTCTGTGCACACCTTACATTTGAATGTAGCTGCCACACTGGTTAATGACCCTCTCAGACCACTACATTTTTGATGAACCCACTCAGCGCACATTGTACATTGAATGGAGTTCACTCCGACACCCTTCCTACACACAGCACAGGGCCACTTCCCAGTTCTTTCCACCTCACCACATGCTTTACCACTTGCCATCACCTTCGTCTTTCCGATATTCACCTTCAGACCTTTTGTCTCCATACATTCCTTCCACGTGTTCATCTTTTCCTTCAGTCCATCCATACTTTCCGCAATCAACACCAGATCATCTGCATACATCAATGTTCAAGTCAATTGGATGAAAAACGGCAATTTTGGGAATTCAAGATGACCTGACCTCAAAATGAATAGGCTTCTTCCTTATGACCATCTCTACCATCTGGTGAAGTTTCATGAAGATCGGTTTCAAATTGTGACCTGTAGGCGACAGACAGACAGACAGACAGATTAACACACAAGACCAACCAATATACTTGAAAAATCTTTCGATTTTGCAAGTAAAAATAAAAAAGAAAAAAGAAAAAAAAAGTCACTGTCGGCAACAGTTAAATCGTCGAGCGTCGGGCATTGCAGGATCATCAGTGTCAGTTGGCCCAGTTGAATACAGGAGAGGAGTGCACTAAATGTGTAAAGGATACAACGAAGCATAAACACATTGACCTGGGTAATCTTCAAGGTAAGCAAGTTTAAGTTGTGTCAAATTTTAACGAAAGACTGCGTGTGCGTTCCTGTTTCTGCAAATGAATTATCTCGATCTGTGTCACATGTCTTCTCCAAACATGTTCGGTTAGTTGCCGATTTACTTTTGCTAAACCAGCTCGGCTTGCATTCCACACCGGAGGCCGTGCCACGTTATCACTGTTGACACCGATTCAAGTACACCTTGCTGTCCATGTCGTTTTGAAGTTTATGCCCAGACTCATGATCAATGTTAATAGGTGCACAAACCATTTGGTATTTTTAAGCTTGTCCCAGGGCATGACATTGCCGTCTGTCACTTTCTGGGTCATCATCGCTGATGTCGTTTGTACCTAAATAATGCACCTCACGCCGATAGGCCTGAATAGCCTGATGGTTATGTACACACAATTCCAGACTGTTTTATATATTGGGATTGCCACCGTCGACATCCTCACCATGGCCGGGGTCGTTGCCTCGTTTTTCCTCCGTTGTCCGGACAGAGTTTGTCATCTGCTAACAGGATGTTATTTTGCATTAAAACATTTTTTGCACCAAACGACTAAAAATGATGTAAGGATTCATTGGATGAAAAAAGGAAGTTTGAGTTTGGCTTCATTGAGTCTCTGATTTTGTGAAGATAACTGTGTTGTGATGTTTGTTCTGCATTCTCTAATTGATGCAAAGATGTTCTCTGGTGGTGGATATCGACTAGGAACCCCTGGTGATGATTCCTCTTCATCATACGTCTCTGGGGGGCACGGCGCTGGTGCACTTCCTGACGTGAGTCGTGCGCATTTTGGAGTCTCGGTTTGGTTTAGGTGCAATCCTTTGTGAGAGTTTAATAATGTTGTACTTCGTTGTTGAATATAAGGTTGTAAGAGGATGAGAGTATTGTATAAATCCAAAATAATACTCATTGCAGTACCAAGCCGGTCACGTTGCCCATGTGTAAACGTGGTATTGCACTGAATTCTCCTTGTGTTAAGTGGATCATATGCCAATCACCTGTACATCGAACTAGTTATTTTGTCCATCCCGTATCGTAATATGACACCTACCCGCAAGATCAGATGCACGTGGTGCTGAAACTGTGGCGAAACGGCTTCAACCTGAACAATGGAGAGCTTCGAGAATACGATGACCCGAGCAGTTCTTTGTTCCTGTCTGCCATCAAGCGGGGGTTGGTTACTTTCCCTCGCGTGACGTTTATTTTGTGCAGTCTTTCACCCCAGACAATGTGAACCACTTGCTCATCTGCACAATGGTACAACTTTTTTTTTTTGGATGCTTTGTTTTGATAGCTGGATTGAGAGCAGTAGAGGGTGATGTTGCTTCGTGTCCTACTCTTTTCACATTATCGAAGGGAAGTGCCACAAGAGCTGCAGCGGCGTGCACGTGGGGCTCAAGTTAGTTTGGACATGCAAGACCACCGTGATCAGGACTATGTGGTTTCTCAACAAACCTTTCAGGCATTCTCTGGCCAAGGACAGAAACTGGGCAGGTACCAAATATCCTGCGAGTAACCAATCGTGCTCTCATCGCACACACTAAAGCTCCCACTGGCACCACACGGATAATAAATCACACCACTGGAATTGTTTGGGCCTTGTTTTGGAATAGTTGTGGTAATGGAAACAGTCTGGTTTATGAGTGCGTGACAAGAAAATATTAATTGTATGTATGTATATACAGTGCATTCAGAAACTATTCAGACCCCTTCACTTTTTTCACATTTTGTTATGTTGCAGCCTTATGCTGAAATCGTTTAAATTCTTTTTTTCCCTCATCAATCTACACTCAATATCCCATAATGACAAAGAGAAAACAGGATTTTAGAAAGTTTTGCAAATTTATTAAAAATGTATGCATGCACCTACCTTGTAAAATCAAAAACGACTTCGCTGATCTCCACCAAATTTTACATACCTGCTGAGGGTACCTGTGAGTCGGTCATGGACAATTAAAATTGGCTCTTTACCCCCCTGAGGGTGGGGATGATTACCCAGACAATAAGTAGAGTAAAAGTAATGTATGCATATTCTGTCAAATTTGAATATGGCGGGGTAAAGGGAGGGAAGTTCAACAATATTTTTGTGCAGTCTTTCACCCCAGACAATGTGAACTACAACATGTCGGAGGTTGATCATATTCATCGGGCGGCCAGGGAGGGGCTGCACACAAGATATTTTCAGATGCACACCAGAAATTGTGCCAGATATTTCAGACGCCATAATTTGTTTCCCGAGTTGGTATTAACCAGTTTTCATAACTGTGTGAGTATCTGCAACCGTAAACGTTGGTATTAATTCTGATAAATTGTTGAGGAGCAAAACCTCTCCTTCCTTTGTCTCGTTGGTCATGTTGTCTGTGACCAGCCAAACTCGCTCTCGCTTTGAATTGAAACCGTTCATCTGTTCACCACGCACCACAGTCCTGCACCACATGTTGTTGGAGAAACGTCCAGAGAGCCTGCAGTTCAAGTACAAGCTGCGGATGCCATGGTGGAAGTGGACGAGTCGGCACCAACCACCACGTTGCAAATCCGATTTGCTGATGGCTCGCGGCTCCTCCAACGATTCAACCACACTCACAGGTGCTCTACTAAAGATAGTTATACACTGCGTGGTGGGAGGGGGTCATACACACACATATACGCACACACACACACACACACACACACACACACACACACACACACACACATATATATGCACACGCACACACGCACACCTACACACACGAATACACATTATTTTTTTTATTTTTTTTGTATCCAGAATCGAGGCTCGTGAAAGAGCTAACATTTATCACACAAACAAATCAAACAGACAAACAAACAAAGTATATAAAAAGGGGAGCGGTAGACAAGATGGGGAGAGAAGGGGAAGCACATAAACACAACATTTGAGAGCAGGGACATCGGGAATGTGTGGGAGGGAGAGGGCTTGGGGGGAGGCGGTGTGGGAAGGAGGGGGGGGGGGGGGTGGTTCGAAGTATAAACACAAGGACACCAAGGACTTCCAGGAAAGAAGTTGGTATTTCAAAAAAGTGGATTTGGGGTGAAATTAGCGGGGGTAGAAAAGATCAAGGTTTTGGATGGGGGAAGATAAGAGATGGTGGTGAACAGCTGTTTTAAAGACCTGGAGGGAGGAGTGGGATTGAAGAGAATGAGGGAGTTTGTTCCAGAGGCGGGAGAAAAGAGGAATGAAGGAGTGAAGGTGAGCAGAGAGTCTTGATTTTGGCAGTTTAACCATAAGAGGGTTGCAGGCAGATGTTGTGCGACCTGTAGAAATATTTGGGGGACAGAGGCCAGAGAGAGCTGGAGGAGCAAGGCCGGAGAGGAGCCGGTAGAAGACAGAAAGACCACCAACCTGCCTGCGGTGAGTAAGTGAAAGGCCCTCGGAGGTAGCTTCATCGTGGGAGATTCCAATGATTCTGAACGCCTTGGTTTCAACAGCGTGAAGACGAGCCAGGTGTGAGGCAGGAGCACCAGCCCAGAGGGGAGAGCAGTATTCCATTGAGCTGCGGATGAAAGCCTTGCATGTGGTGAGAAGCTCAGGTGTGCCAAGGAAGGACTTCGCACGACGGAGGATGCCCAGTCGGCGACTGGCTTTGGAGGCCAGATTTGAAATGTGGTTTTCCCTTGAAAGATCATTGCAGATAGTGAGACCCAAAAGCTTGAGTGACAGAACTTCTTGGAGAGGATTATTCAGAAAATGGATGGGAGGGTTGTCCAATCGGTCTCTTCGGAGAGGCATCGTAAGAGTGTGAGATTTGTCAGGATTGAAAGACATGTTCCACTTGTTTGCCAAGTCTGTGATTTTTGTCCAGGTCTGCAAAGAGTGACGAGGCTGCAGACTGCCGATCTGAGGGATGAGGAATGGAGCGGCAGAGAGTGGAGTCATCAGCAAAGAGATAGAGAGGATTTTCAAGAGAGTCGGAGAGATCATTGATGAAGACCAGAAAAAGCACAGGGCCAGAACACTGCCTTGGGGAACTCCAGCCTGAACAGGAAGAGGAGATGAGAGAAACCCATTCAGGGCCACACGTTGACTACGACGAGAGAGGAAGTCCGCCAGCCAAGCGTGGAGATTTCCATGGATACCAAAGGAGGAGAGTTTGGTGAGCAGAGCGGGGTGCCAGACCATATCGAAGGCACGTGATATGTCAAGGGACAACAACAACACAACATGCATTTTAAGGCCATTTTCCCTGCTGGAGCGGGGGTTAGCCTTGCGGTCCCCATGACAATCTTCTCCATTTTGCCCTATTTTCTGCATCTCTCCTTGTTAACCCCCTTGCCCGCATTTCTTCTTCCACCATCTTTAGCCAAGTCTTTCTCGGTCTTCCCCATCCTCTACTTCCTTCTACATTCATTTCCGTCACTTCTCAACCAGTCACTTTCATCCTTCCTCAACACATGACCAAACCATCTCAACCTGTTCCTCTTCACAGCATCAATCACAGGCTCTATTCCCATCATCTTTCGCAATTCATCATTTGTCTTCCTCTCTCTCAACGATACTCTGCACATCCATCGAACCATTCGCATTTCCACCCTTTCCAGCCTTCGTTGCTGCTCTACATTCATGACCCATGGCTCGCTCCCATAAATCATAACACTTCTCACACATGCAGCATAGCATACACCTTTCCCTTCAGCTTCAACGAGACTCCCCTCCTCATCAGCACGCCACTCAGTTCCCGAAACTTCTTCCATGCACATCTCACTCCAGCAACCGTTGCCGTGTCTGATCCACCTTCTCCATTCAGCATGTCTCCGAGGTAGCAAAATGTTTTCACACTTTCCAGCTTCACGCCGTCTCCAAGATCCAACTCAACATTTCCTCCATCTGCAACTCCCTCTGTTAGTCAGGCAGATAGGTGTAACAATTGTGGGTTTATACGTACAAGCATGAAATTTGGCACAGTCATAGATAACAGTCTAATGAATAATTCCAGATATGGACCCACCGCGAAAACGTCCTATGGTAGCCGTGGTAAAATGGCCGCTTTTAGTCTAGTGGCTAGATCGGGGTCTCGTGCACCCCCCCCCCCCCCCCCCCCCGAAATATACTTCTCATTGGTGTCTATAGATAGGAAAAAATGTGTAGAAAATGATTTGCTATGTTAAATAGTTGAAAAAATGTCCCACGTATCATTTTTATGCAAATTAGTGCAAATTAGCAAATTAAATAAAGTGCAAATTAGCAAATTAAATAAAGTTTTTATTTATTTATTGCAACTTGTTATCGTATCTTATCTTTTTTTTCAGTTGGTGTTTCGAACAGCGAAATGTCTAAGAGTTATCAGCTAGTGGATCCACTGCAACCTGGACAATCAAAGGCGCAGGTACAGACGGATTGGAACAAGTGCGTTTTGTGCCAAAAAATCACACGAGAAAGTTTGCAATGCCCAGCAGAATCAAAACGGCACGATGTTGGAGTTGGTTATTCTACCATTGCCTTCAACATCAGACGTTTCAATGAACTTCACGAATTACCGATGCCACTAGAATTAGGACGCCTTGATGACGGGAATGGCATTGAAGCTACGTTTCTGGAGAACAATGCCAAGTGGCACAAATCTTGCCATACAAAATTCAATAATATAAAACTACAACGAGCATTTCATCAAGGGAGCTGATTTGTTGTAAATGCAAAAAGGGTTGCAAGGGACGATGCAAGTGCAAACAAGCTAGTTTGAAATGTACCGCTTTGTGCCAGTGTGGTGGAGAAAATTGTGACGTATAAACAAGATCAAACTGGAACTATCTAGTAATATAAGTTACCGTTACAGTGCTTGGTGGGTTAATTGACATTGCTGGCAACACAAATGCAAATTGTGGTCATTTGGAGAATACAATTATGGCATATATGTGTATCTAGTCATTTCATAAGAACATAAAGAAGCATTTGTGTCGTCCGGTAAAAAATAATCGCGGTCAAAACGGCCATTTTGTAAAATGGCCGCCATGGCTACCATAGGACGTTTTCGCGGTGGGTCCATATCTGGAATTATTCATTAGATTATTATATATGACTGTGCCAAATTTCATGTTTGTACGTCTAAACCCACAATTCTTATGATGGATACACCTATCTGCCTGACTATGTGCACACCTTACATTTGAATGTAGCTGCCACACTGGTTAATGACCCTCTCAGACCACTACATTTTTGATGAACCCACTCAGCGCACATTGTACATTGAATGGAGTTCACTCCGACACCTTTCCTGCACACAGCACATGGCCACTTCCCAGTTCTTTCCACCTCACCACATGCTTTACCACTTGCCATCACCTTCGTCTTTCCTATATTCACCTTCAGACCTTTTGTCTCCATACATTCCTTCCACTTGTTCATCTTTTCCTTCAGTCCATCCATACTTTCCGCAATCAACACCAGATCATCTGCATACAACAACTCCCACGATAAACCCTCCTTTACGTTCTGAGCCAGCACCTCCATCACAGCTACAAATAGTAGTGGACTTAGTACCGACCCCTGATGCACTCCCACCTTCACCTCCAACTCACCACTGTTCCCGTCCTTCGTCCGTACAGCTGTGCTCGCTCTTTTGTACATTGCCATCACTACTCTGATCAACCATTCCTCCACTTCTAACTTCCTCAATGCCCATGTCAATACTTCGCGTGGAACCCTATCGAATGCTTTGTCCAGATCAACAAACCCAAGAAACAACTTCTTCCTCTTCTCCATGTACTTCTCCTGCAACTGCCTCACAATAAAGAGCACGTCTGTCGTTCCTCTTTCTGGCATAAATCCAAACTGCATTTCGTCGATCCTCACCTTCTTCCTTATCCTCCTCTCCAACACCCTTTCCAATACCTTCATTCCATGATCCAATAACTTTATCGCTCGGTACGAGCCACACTCCAGAGGGTCACCTTTCCCCTTGTATAGAGGGACGAGGGTACTCAGTTCCCAAGCCACCGGAATGCGGCCCTCTTTCACCACCAGATTACAGATCTCTGTCGTTCTCTTCACACCCCAACTTCCTGCTGCCTTCAACATATCTCCAACAACTCCCGTCGGCCCTCCCGCTTTTCTACTCTTCATTGCTTTTATCGCTTCCTCAACTTCCTCCTCAGTTATCTTCTCTGCCAGTCCTAAAACTGGGTTACTCTCTATGTTGCCATCCCATTCATTCTCTGTATTCAACAGCATTTCCATATATCTTTTCCATCTTCCTTTAATTCCATCTGGGTCTTAAGTCAAGGGAGACAAGATATGGATATGTCAAGAGAGACAGCTCTAATTTCCTGTTTGGCATTGAGGACCTCCATCCATTGTTGAGACAGCAGAAGCAGAATGTCCAGAGTAGAGTGACCTGGTCTGAAACCAAATTGATGATCAGAGATCAAGCCATTGGAGAAGAGGAAAGATTTCATATCCGAAGCAATGATGGATTCCATGACCTTGCTGATAATTGGGAGAAGGCTGATTGGTCTGTAGTTGCTAGGATCTGTATTTGCACCTTTTTTGTGTAAAGCGGTGATGTTGGCTGATTTCCAAGCAGATGGCAGATGACCTTGAGCAAAAGAGAGGGTGAAGAGAACAGAAACTTTTCCACCTTGTCAGGAGGAAAGGACACAGAGTCCAGGAGCAGCAGGGTATGGTGGGTACAGAGAGGGATGGGTTTGGGACACAAGATTTAGAGGCAAACACAGAGTTGAGGCATTCAGCTTTTTCACGTGCGGAGTCAGCTGTGTAGCCGTTTGAGGAACAGGAGGGGATGGAGGGGGAACAAACACCAGAAACAGATTTGACCAGACGCCACCAGGATTTGGAAGAGGGAGACAGATAAGAGAGTTCGGTCTTGAGAATGGAGAGATATTGTTTCCTGGCTCTCCTGAAGGTGGACACACACTTGTGTCGGGCTTTGTGAAAGGAAATGAAATTTCCTTCCGTTGGATTTGCTTTCCAGGAGATGAAGGCAAGTTGTTTCTGGGCAACTGCCTCACCACAAGATTCCGTGTACCATGGACAGGAGGAAGGGTATGACAACTGAAGATGAGATGGGATAAATCTGTGCATGAGAGAGAGAAATTTACTTTGGAAGAATTCCCAGGATGAGTTGATGTCAGAGGCGGTGGAGATGGGATACCAGTCCAGATGATTGATGGCTGCTTGAAGACCGTGCCAGTTGGCCTGAGTGAAATGCCAGACTCGTCGACGCTGAGGAGGCTCCCTGAGAATGGTCAGGGAGATGTCCACTTTAACAAGCACATGATCAGATGAGCCGATTGGAGCAGAAGAAGAGCAGCAGACCTTTTTAGGGAAGTTGGTCATAACCAAGTCCAGAAGAGAAGATGCTCCGTTGACTGAGAAATTTACTTTACTGAGAAACGCACATTTCCCGGGTCGGGAAATTGACAGATTGTGTCAGTCCCAGTGAGTCGCAGAAGTCCTTTGCTGAGAAGCCATGGCTGGTGAGAGAGGTGCCCACACCCAGCCAACTGGCATGGTGACAATTGACATCGCCACATATGAGGAAGAGAGAGTTGGGATGAGTAGATAGAAGTTGGTCCATATTATCAGACAGCGAGATGTAGATGATGGTGGACGGTACAACACACATATGAACAAGAGGTGGGAGCGAAGGGGAAGCCGTAGCCAGAGGTATTCCTGAGGGTGAGGTGGAGAGAGGGCAGTGCAGGGCGTGAGAGGAAGAGTGTTTTTGATAAAGATAGCAACCCCACCTCCAGGACGAGACTCGGGTCTATCATACCGGAGGAGGGAGTACCCCGGGAGAGATACTAAGGAATCAGAGACATCATGAAGGAGGAAAGTTTCTGTTAAGCAGATCACGTCTGGTTTGTCAGAAGCAACCTACCTGTATGGAGAGATTAGTTAAGTTTGAACGAAGGCCCTGGATGTTTGAGGTCCATACCGTTAATGAAGAGGAAGGGGGAGCATCGGATACAGAACAGGGGGGGTGGTGGGGGAGGGGTGGTGGGGGAGGGGTAGGGTAAGATGTGGAAGAGGAGGAAGAGGTAGGGAGAGCTGTTGAAGGTGTGTGAGAGATTTCAGAATAGCTCGGAGAAAGGGAAGGATGGGGCGGACAAAAGGTTTGATGGTGATTGGGTGAGGCACAATGAGGTGTTATTTGAGGAGGGGGAAAGAGTGAGGCAGAAGGTTGGGGGAGATGGAGGTGAGAGTTGGAAGGGGGAAGAAGCAGGGAGGATGCTTTGAGGAGGAGGGGTGAGGGGGGAAATGGAGAAGAGATGAGGGTGGGGAGATTTGAAGGGGAGGGGTCATGAGGGATTTATGAGGGGAGGGGTTAGGGGGGAGTTTAAGAGGGAAGGGACAAGGGGAGGGATTTGAAAGGGATGGGAGATGGGGGAGATTTGGAGGGGAGGGCGAGGAGGGGAGTCGAGGAGGGGATGGGTGATGGGGAAGATTTGGAGGGGAGGGGTGATGGGGAAGATTTGGAGGGGAGGGGTGATTGGGAAGATTTGGAGGGGAGGGGTGATAGGGAAGATTTGGAGGGGAGGGGCAAGGGGGGAGATTTGGAGGGGAAGGGCGAGATTGGATTTTAGAGAGAGTACGATTAATGGGAAACGAACATTTATTGCAAAATGAGTTTCTTGTGACCTTCAAGTCAAAGATACGTTTAAGGACGCTGGTGGGTGGGTGGAGTGCAGGTGAGTTTCGGGAATGTATGAAAGAGGCACTATAAGAGATGGAATTTTTATTTGCAATGAATAGATTTGGTGAGCAAGTCAAAAGCAACCTTTTAAAGAAGAAGAAGAAGAAAAAGGTGTTATAATATATGACAGAATACAGTACTTCAGCGGAAAGTTTAAACATTTTAAAGTTTAACAGTGAAAACTATCTGAGGAAATGGGGGTGAAACACGTGGTTGAAGAACGAACAAACGAATAAGAACAACGAATAAACGAAAAAGAACAGAGAAGGAAATGTTTTTTTTTTTGGTTTTTCTTTAGTTGAGATTTTAAACAAGGAAGTATGTGGTGAAAAGACTGGGAAAAACAGAGAACGAAAGTAATTGGAGCACAATCGACGGACCGCTGAGAGAAAAACAAAGCCTCAGGGTAGGACACGGTACAAGGCCTCAAAAGACACGACACGAATTAACACGATTTTCTATGCAGGTATGAAAGATTTACACCGAGAATTTCCTCGGGATCCACTGTCGGTACACACACCATAAAATAAATACAGTTTTGACGAAAATACAAATGGGAACAATTACTTAACTTCGATAGCGTGGAGAGCGTGGACAGCTTCGAAAAAACGTAACCTCGCCGGCAAGACCGGAAGCGGAAGTGACATGTGCACACATACGCACACACGCACGCACACACACGCGCACACACACACACACACACGCACATGCACATACACGCACACACATACACATACGCACACACACACACACACGCTCCTCGATGTAAGTAGTCCCGTAATGCGTTCCTTCAGTATAATGTTTGTTGATGAATTGACACTTTTTTTTAATTATATTTATATAAGTAGGTGTGTTTCGATATAAAAATGTGAAGCTCTGTCTCTCTCTCTGTCGTGTACAGCAGTGTTGCGTCACCATATTTGTCGAATATGCGTTACCAGCTTCATTTTATTCACTTTCAGTAGTGTATTTATTTGCATTTTAATACAGTATGAGCGATAAATGATCGTTGAGTGAGGCTAGTGCGTCTGTGAGCAAGAGGAAACGCCGTGTAGTCATCTTGCAGACTAAATTAGATGTGTGTTGACGCAATTCGATGCTGGTGATCGTGCAATACATGCAGCCACCATCATTGGGATACCCGTGTCGACTGTGAGGACAATCAGGGCAAACAAGGACAAGGTGAGAGCCACTTGGAAGGGCAATACGCCACTGGGTGCTTCTAGGAATGTACGCAATCAGTTTGGTGATGGAGAATATGGATCGTTTATGATTAGTCTGGATCGAAGACCAAAACCAACATGATGATCCAACAAGTTTGCTTGCGACCCGGGCGAAAGGCCGCAATTTATTTACCGACCTGAAGGACGAGCGAAATGAATCAAGTCAAAATTAAACCTTTAATCGTTTGAACAGTTGAAGCAGCACATTAACCTTCATAACATGAACATGACAGGCGAGGCAATTTTTGAAACATTCATTTTACTTTATTCATTGTTGAAAAATATATTGTGTAACTTGTCTAACGGAACCAGAATTTCCCATGAATGCGACACCCCCTCCCTCCCCCCCCCCCCCCCCCCTTATAACATGTATTCCTGCAGAAAAATACATTTCAATATACACTGTTTTGCTATGAATAGCATTTCACAGGAACGAATATAGGATGTGTATGGAGGGCTCCCTGTGTGTGTATATATGTATATGTGTGCATGTATCTGCATATGTTTTGTATGTATATGTATAAATTCTGAAATTAAATTAACTCTGAGTGTGAAACAAAAACTAAATAATGGAGGGAAATTTCAAGTTTATTTCCATTAATACAGATTTTCAAAATGTCTTCCATCACTTTTTTTTTTTTTTTTTTTTGGTATACAAGATCGAGGCTCATGAAAGAGCGAACATTAATCACACAGAAAGACAAACAGACACACAAAACAAATAACATCGGGAGAGGTAGACAAGATGGGGAGAGAGGGGAAAGGACACAAACACAACATTTGAGAGCAGGGACCGAGAGACATGGAGACATCGAGAGATCTGTGGGAGGGAGAGGGCTTTGGGGGGGAGGCATGTGAAGGGGGGGGGGGGGGGGTGGGAGAGGTATAAAACATATGGACACTGCCAGGACTTCCAGGAAAGAAGTTGGAATTTCAAACAAGGTGGATCTGGGGTGAATTAGTGGGGGTAGAAAAGATCAAGGTTTTGGATGGGGGAAGATAAGAGATGGTGGTGAACAGCTGTTTTAAAGACCTGGAGGGAGGAGTGTGATTGAAGTGAGTGTGGGAGTTTGTTCCAGAGGCGGGAGAAAAGAGGAATGAAAGAGTGAAGGTGAGCAGAGAGCCGAGATTTCGGCAGTTTAACCATCAGAGGGTGGCTGGCAGATCTTGTGCGACCTGCAGGAATATTTGGGGGACAGAGCACAGAGAGAGCTGGGGGAGCAAGGCCGGAGAGGAGTCGGTAGAAGACAGAAAGACCACCTACCTGCCTGCGGTGAGTGAGTGAAAGGCCCTCAGAGATAGCTTCATCGCGGGAGATTCCAATGATTCTGAAAGCTTTGGATTCAACAGCGTGAAGCCGAGCCAGGTGTGAGGCAGGAGCACCAGCCCATAGGGGAGAACAGTATTCCATTGAGCGGCGGATGAAAGCCTTGTATGTGGTGAGGAGCTGAGGTGTGCCTAGGAAGGACTTCGCACGACGGAGGATGCCCAGTCGGCGACTGGCTTTGGAGGCCAGCTTGGAAATGTGGTTTTCCCAAGAAAGATCATGGCAGATAGTGAGACCCAAAAGCTTGAGCGACAGAACTTCTTGGAGAGGATTGTTGAGAAAGTAGATGGGAGGGTTGTCCAGTCGATCTTTTCGGAGAGACATAGTAAGAGTGTGAGATTTGTCAGGATTGAAAGACATGTTCCACTTGTTTGACCAGTCTGTGATTTTGTCCAGGTCTTCAGAGAGTGAGGAGGCTGCAGACTGCCGATCTGAGGGAAGAGGAATGGAGCGGCAGAGAGTGGAGTCATCAGCAAAGAGATAGAGAGGATTTTCCAGGGAGTCGGAGTGACGTTGAGCAGACGTGCGTTATACGCGCGGCACAGTTGCTGATTACAGAGTCTCACGCCAAATATTGGTGATGGCTGTAATCACAAAATACTTCAGATCACTAATTGTTCCTGGATTCTCCTGAAACACTTTTTTTAAAGTTATCTCCATTAAAAAAAAGAAATCTGAAGTACCATCGTTGAGATATAAAAGGGGGGTATTGAGGGACCCGCTTGTGGTTTCAATGATGGAAAAGGGGGTAATGCAGTAGCTGGCCGTGGTTTAAATGATGTAATAGGGGGCATTGAGGGAGTCAGTAGTGGATTAAATGATGTAATAAGGGGCATTGAGGGAGTCAGTAGTGGATTAAATGATGTAATGGGGGCATTGAGGTAGCCGGCAGTGGTTGAAATGACATAATAGGGGGCATTGAGGGAGTCAGTAGTGGATTAAATGATGTAATTGGGGGCATTGAGGGAGTCAGTAGTGGATTAAATGATGTAATCGGGGGCATTGAGATAGCCGGTGGTGGTTTAAATGATGTAATGGGGACATTGAGGGAGTCAGGAGTGGTTGAAATGATGTAATGGGGGGCATTGAGGTAGCCGGTAGTGGTTCAAATGATGTAATATGGGGTACTGGGGGAGCCAATAGTGGTTTAAATGATGTAATATGGGGTATTGGGGGAGTCAGTCGTGGTTTAAATGATGTAATATGGGGTGTTAGGGGAGTCAGTAGTGGTTTAAATGATGTAATATGGGGTATTGGGGGAGTCAGTAGTGGTTTAAATGATGTAATATGGGGTATTGGGGGAGTCAGTAGTGGTTTAAATGATGTAATATGGGGTATTGGGGGGGTCAGTAGTGGTTTAAATGATGTAATATGGGGTATTTGGGGAGTCAGTAGTGGTTTAAATGATGTAATATGGGGTATTGGGCTAGTCAGTAGTGGTTTAAATGATGTAATATGGGGTATTGGGGGAGTCAGTAGTGGTTTAAATGATGTAGTATGGGGGTATTGGGGGAGTCAGTTGTGGTTTAAATGATGTAATATGGGGTATTGGGGGAGTCAGTAGTGGTTTAAATGATGTAATATGGGGTAGTGGTTTAAATGATGTAATATGGGGTATTGGGGGAGTCAGTAGTGGTTTAAATGATGTAATATGGGGTATTGGGGGAGTTGGTGGTGGTTTAAATGATGTAATATGGGGTATTGAGGGAGCCGGTAGTGGTTTAAATGATGTAATATGGGGTATTGGGGGAGCCGGTAGTGGTTTAAATGATGTAATCTGGGGTATTGAGGGAGCCGGTAGTGGTTTAAATGATGTAATCTGGGGTATTGGGGGAGTCAGTAGTGGTTTAAATGATGTAATATGGGGTATTGGGGGAGTCAGTCGTGGTTTAAATGATGTAATATGGGGTATTGAGGGAGCCGGTAGTGGTTTAAATGATGTAATATGGGGGTATTGGGGGAGTCAGTAGTGGTTTAAATGATGTAATATGGGGTATTGGGGGAGTCAGTAGTGGTTTAAATGATGTAATATGGGGTATTGGGGGAGTCAGTAGTGGTTTAAATGATGTAATATGGGGTATTGGGGGAGTCAGTAGTGGTTTAAATGATGTAATATGGGGGGGGGGGGTATTGGGGGAGTCAGTAGTGGTTTAAATGATGTAATATGGGGTATTGGGGGAGTCAGTAGTGGTTTAAATGATGTAATATGGGGTATTGGGGGAGTCAGTAGTGGTTTAAATGATGTAATATGGGGTATTGGGGGAGTCAGTAGTGGTTTAAATGATGTAATATGGGGGGGGGGGGTATTGGGGGAGTCAGTAGTGGTTTAAATGATGTAATATGGGGTATTGGGGGAGTCAGTAGTGGTTTAAATGATGTAATATGGGGTATTGGGGGAGTCAGTCGTGGTTTAAATGATGTAATATGGGGTATTGAGGGAGCCGGTAGTGGTTTAAATGATGTAATATGGGGTATTGGGGGAGTCAGTAGTGGTTTAAATGATGTAATATGGGGGTATTGGGGGAGTGAGTCATGGTTTAAATGATGTAATATGGGGGTATTGGGGGAGTGAGTCATGGTTTAAATGATGTAATATGGGGTATTGGGGGAGTCAGTAGTGGTTTAAATGATGTAATATGGGGTATTGGGGGAGTCAGTAGTGGTTTAAATGATGTAATATGGGGTATTGGGGGAGTCAGTAGTGGTTTAAATGATGTAATATGGGGTATTGGGGGAGTCAGTAGTGGTTTAAATGATGTAATATGGGGTATTGGGGGAGTCAGTAGTGGTTTAAATGATGTAATATGGGGTATTGAGGGAGCCGGTAGTGGTTTAAATGATGTAATATGGGGTATTGGGGGAGTCAGTAGTGGTTTAAATGATGTAATATGGGGTATTGGGGGAGTCAGTAGTGGTTTAAATGATGTAATATGGGGGTATTGGGGGAGTGAGTCATGGTTTAAATGATGTAATATGGGGGTATTGGGGGAGTGAGTCATGGTTTAAATGATGTAATATGGGGTATTGGGGGAGTCAGTCGTGGTTTAAATGATGTAATATGGGGTATTGAGGGAGCCGGTAGTGGTTTAAATGATGTAATATGGGGTATTGGGGGAGTCAGTAGTGGTTTAAATGATGTAATATGGGGTATTGGGGGAGTCAGTCGTGGTTTAAATGATGTAATATGGGGGTATTGGGGGAGTGAGTCATGGTTTAAATGATGTAATATGGGGGTATTGGGGGAGTGAGTCATGGTTTAAATGATGTAATATGGGGTATTGGGGGAGTCAGTAGTGGTTTAAATGATGTAATATGGGGTATTGGGGGAGTCAGTAGTGGTTTAAATGATGTAATATGGGGTATTGGGGGAGTCAGTAGTAGTTTAAATGATGCTGGAGGTTTATGGTGGGGATGGTGAGAGGTTGATTGTGATGGACATGTTTTACAGGCTTGCCGATTTAAGAAGGTTTGTTGAGCAAGCTCGTCCGGCTTCGTCTCGTTGCTTTGTGCTCATGACGACATTCCCGAATAAGGAACTAAATGATGACGAGCAAACACTTCAGCAGCTGAACCTCCTCAATGCTGTTATTGTGCAACGTGTCAAGTGAAGAAGATTTCCTTTGTTGTGCCAGGGCCTTCAAGTTTGGATATCATCCCACTCTATTTTTTCTTTCATTTTTTTTTGTTTTCATTTCTTTTCTTTTTCGGGCCGAGTCTTAGCACGAGCCAAAGCCCATGCTCATCTCGGAAGGGTAGGCTTTGGCAGGATGAAGTCGTGTTTTTATCTCGCCACGATTGGGTTGTGGTGGTGGTCGTGTTCGTGGAATCGTTGATATTCGATTTTGTTTGGATTTGCTGTCCTGAGCGGGGTTTAAATTGCTGAGTTTTTGCCAGTTTCGTGTTGTTGTAGTCCTTGTGCAGGTTAGCGTTTAACGATTGTTAAACAACACTGCTGGTAGAAATAAAGAACATGCGGAGTTACCTTGGTTTGAAAAGCAAATATCTGCATTAATCTCAAATTATGTGTTCCTTTGCCCTGTTGGGGTAAATGCCTTACATTGGCACCTGAGTTGTCCGAATAAAACGCTGCCCAAGCTAGTTCAATCGGTGCAGGTTCTGTTTTTCATCCGCACTGGATTATTGTTAATTTAAATTCGACAATTCAAGTTTGCGGTACATGGGGGTGTACGTAAACCATTATCACCAACTAACAGAAGTCTGTGGTAAAATACCACAACAGGAAAAAGAATAGCCTTTTGTCCTTGTGCTGGTCAAAAGAGCTCAAAAGCAGGAGATACAATAAGGAATGTCTTGAGTTGTATGCACCTGGCGCTTAAAGTAAAGAAAAGAGTAAAATGAGTTTATCAACATTGGTTTATTGAAGTAATTTGATTGGGTAAACCTGTTGTGGATCACATGAAGATAATTTTAGTCTAAGGAAAAAAGTACAGTCTGTCCACAAAGTGTTGTTCAGTTGTAAAATTTTATTACAACGAAACCAAAAGAGATCCAATGATGTGGTTTTCTGTACTTTTGTTTTTTTTGTATACAGAATCGAGGCTCGTGGAAGAGCTAACATTTATTTCACAAACTAATCAAACAGCCAAACAAAATATATAAAAAGAGGGAGCGGAAGACAAGATGGGGAGAGAAGGGGAAGCACACAAACACAACATTTGAGAGCAGGTAGATGTGTGGGAGGGAGAGGGCTTGGGGGGAGGAGGCGTGGGAGAAGTATAAAACACAAGGACACTAAGGACTTCCAGGACAGAAGTTGGTATTTCAAAAAAGTCGATTTGGGGTGAAATTAGCGAGGGTAGAAAAGATCAAGGTTTTGGATGGGGGAAGATAAGAGATGGTGGTGAACAGCTGTTTTAAAGACCTGGAGGGTGGAGTGGGGTTGAAGAGAGTGAGGGAGTTTGTTCCAGAGCTGGGAGAAAAGAGGAATGAAGGAGTGAAGGTGAGCAGAGAGTCTTGATTTTGGCAGTTTAACCATAAGAGGGTTGCAGGCAGATCTTGTGTGACCTGTAGGAATATTTGGGGGACAGAGCCCAGAGAGAGCTGCGGGGGGAAAGGCCAGAGAGGAGTCGGTAGAAGACGGAAAGACCACCAACCTGCCTGCGGTGAGTGAGTGAAAGGCCCTTGGAGTTAGCTTCATCGCGGGAGATTCCAATGATTCTGAACGCTTTGGTTTCAACAGCGTGAAGACGAGCTAGGTGTGAGGCAGGAGCACCAGCCCAGAGGGGAGAGCAGTATTCCATTGAGCTGCGGATGAAAGCCTTGTATGTGGTGAGGAGTTCAGGTGTGCCAAGGAAGGACTTCGCATGACGGAGGATGCCCAGTCGGCGACTGGCTTTGGAGGCCAGATTTGAAATGTGGTTTTCCCAGGAAAGATCATGGCAGATAGTGAGACCCAAAAGCTTGAGTGACAGAACTTCTTCGAGAGGATTATTCAGAAAGTGGATGGGAGGGTTGTCCAGTCGGTCTTTTTGGAGAGACATCGTAAGAGTGTGAGATATGTCAGGATTGAAAGACATGTTCCACTTGTTTGCCCAGTCTGTGATTTTGTCCAGGTCTGCAGAGAGTGAGGAGGCTGCAGATAAGAGAGTTCGGGCTTGAGAACGGAGAGATATTGTTTCCTGGCTCTCCTGAGGGTGGACACACTTGTTTCGGGCTTTGTGAAAGGAAATGAGATTTCCTTCCGTTGGATTTGCTTTCCAGGAGACAAAAGCAAGTTGTTTCTGGGCAACAGCCTCACCACAATATTCCGTGTACCATGGACGGGAGTAAGGGTATGACAACTGAAGACGAGATGGGATAAATCTGTGCATGAGAGAGAGCAATTTACTTTGGAAGAATTCCCAGGATGAATTGATGTCAGAGGCGGTAGAGATGGGAGACCAGTCCAGATGATTGATGGCTGCTTGAAGACCGTGCCAGTTGGCCTGAGTGAAATGCCAGACTCGTCGACGCTGAGGAGGCTCTCTGAGAATGGTCAGACAGATGTCCACTTTAACAAGCACATGATCAGATGAGCCGATTGGAGCAGAAGAAGAGCAGCAGACATTTTCAGGGAAGTTAGTCATAACCAAGTCCAGAAGAGAAGATGCTCCGTTGACTGAGATCCGGGTCGGGAAATTGACAGAATGTGTCAGTCCCAGTGAGTCGCAGAAGTCCTTTGCTGAAGAGCCATGGCTGGTGAGAGGGGTACCCACACCCAGCCAACTGGCATTGTGACAATGGAAATCACCACATATGAGGAAGAGAGAGTTGGGATGGGTAGATAGAAGTTGGTCCATATTATCAGACAGCGAGATGTAGATGGAGTCCTCCGTGTTTGGTGGACGGTACAACACACATCTGAACAAAAGGTGGGAACGAAGGGGAAGCCGTAGCCAAAGGTTTTCCTGGGGGTGAGGTGGAGAGAGGGCAGTGCAGGGTGAGTGAGGAAGAGAGTTTTTTTAATAAAGATAGCAACCCCACCTCCAGGACGAGGCTCAGGTCTATCATACCGGAGGAGGGATTAACCTGGGAGAGATACCAAGGAATCAGAGACATCATGAAGGAGGAAAGTTTCTGTTAAGCAGATCACGTCTGGTTTGTCAGAAGCAACCTGTATGGAGAGATCAGTCAAGATTGAGCAAAGGCCCCGGATGTTTGCGGTCCATACCGTTAATGAAGAGGAAGTGGGAGCATCGGATACAGAACGGGGGGGGGGGGGGGGGGGGAGGGGGAGGATAAGATGTGGAAGAGGAGGAAGTGGTAGGGAGAGCTGTTGAAGGTGTGTCTGAGATTTCAGAATAGCTTGGAGAAAGGGAAGAATGGGGCGGACAAAAGGTTTGATGGTGTTTGGGTGAGGCACAGTGAGGTGTTATTTGAGGAGGGGGAAGAGCGAGGCAGAAGGTTGGGGGAGATGAAGGTGAAAGTTGGAAGGGGGAAGAAGCGGGGAGGACGCTTTGAGGAGGAGTGGTGAGAGGGGAGGAGCGAGGGAGAGTCTCGGAGGTGAGGGGTGTGGGGGGAGTTTAGGAGGGAAGGGGCAAGGGGTGAGATTTGAAAGGGATGGGTGATGGGGAAGATTTGGAGGGGAGGGGGAAGATTTGAAAGAGATGGGTGGTGTGATGGGGAAGTTTTGGAGGGAAGGGGTGATGGGGAAGATTAGGAGGGGAAGGTTGTGATTTGAAAGGTTATGGCTTACCGGGCCCGCCCTGATGGCTGGTTGACGTGGCCGCACCTCCATCCTGGCGCTCCGCCCCCTTTTCGGGCCTTACCTCGTGGGTTTCTGGGCTGGTTTGGGCGGAAGCCCAGCGAGGTTGCGAACGCTGCTGGCAAAGGCGCGTAACCAATTGGGAGGGGCCATGGGGCACAGACTGGGGAGCGCTTAATGGCGTCGCTTGGAAGGGAGGCTGCCAAAATGAACGGTATTGCCTCCTCTTATTTGTTTGACGCAACGCAGATGCAACTACTGGAAATGGCCTTATCTAAACACAGACGATGAAATAACTGACGTCCTAAGGTGACCTACGTGTTGCTGTGGCCTATGGGGTGCAACCTTTAACCTTATTGATGTTATCTGTGTGCGTTCTCAAAACCGCAACAATATATACAGTGTGTATATGTATATATATATATATATATATATATATATATATATATATATATATATATATATATATATATATATACATATATATATACATATATATATATATATATATACATATATATATATACATATATATATATACATATATATATATACATATATATATATACATACATATATACATACACACACACACAGTGAAACCTTGACTTACGAGTTTAAATCGTTCTGTGACCGAGCTCGTAACTCAATTTGCTCGTTTCTCAAATTAAATTTCCCCATTAAAATGAATTGAAATGCTATTAATCCGTTCCAGCCCCCAAAAAACCACACCAATTTTTTTTGAAATATATATATATATAAATATCTCGCGCTTTATATTTCACCTGTATGCAGCATACAAGTTGGCAGGATGGCCTGGACTGGAGGTACGCACACTTGACTCTAAACTGTCCAGCCTGGGTTTGAATCCCGACCCAGCTATAACCTGTCATGTCGGTGTTTCACAGGCAGGGTGATTCATCAATGTGTGTACCGCTAAACTGGGCGCCCCGTTTGCGTCCCATTAGTTGTTGGATGTTAAGGATCTCACCGTGTCTTCCACAAAGAGAAGGCGAGCTATCGCCGGCACTCCGAACAAGTTGTGGCCTGGCATGCTCTTCTCCTCTGCCGTTATATTCGTCCTCCTCGGCATCTTTTTCCAGAAGAGCCCTGTCTCGTCACAGTTGAAGATTTGCTGGGGGATGTATCCTTCGGCTTATATCAGTTCGGCAAAAGTTATAATAAAATCTTCAGCTGCCTTCACATCCGAGCTTGCTGCCTCACCATTCCTGACGACGGAGTGAATGCCGGTCCTCTTCTTAAAATTATCAAACCATCCCCGACTGGCTTTGAATGACTCTTCCGATGATGTCCGTTGATGTTCCCGCCGTCTGCTGCACCAAATCCCCGTAAATGTCTCGTGCCTTCTCACAGATGATGCTCTCGGTCACGGTATTTCCTGCGAGCTGCTTCTCCGTCAACCACACAAACAACAACTTCTCCATCTCTTCATGGACAGAGGTCCGGAGCTTTGAAATAATCTTAACGCCCTTGGCTGGCGTTATAGCCTTTATCGACTCCTCCTGCTTCAAAATCGTACATATCGTAGAAGTACTACGATCGTACTGCCTCGCCAAGTCGACAACACGCACACCTCGCTCATGTTTTTCGACGATTACGTGTTTTATATCCAAGCTCGCTCACTCGTAACTCAGATCTCGGCTCGCATCACAAAGCAAAAAATCGACCGAGCGACGGCTCGTATCTCGGAAAACTCGTAAGTTGGTGCACTCGTAAGTCAAGGTTTCACTGTATATATATATATATTGTTACGGATCTCAACGTCGACCCCTTTTCCCCTTACCAAGGGGGGATTAATCCCCTTGTCCGCGACTGACCGACGTGAGTCCTGGGGGTCCCAACGCTCCTTCCGGTCGGGAGCAGCCAGGGTATTTGGTCTACGAAAAGTCCCAAGGACCTGAGTGCCACTCCTGACCACGAAGCAGGGGAGGGACTCCCGCTCGAACCACGGTTTTAGATGGTCTAGTTGCCGAGCGTTTTTTAGCAACCCGAAGTTCGAGTCATTAGCATTCACTAACCCGATTCCGAAACGTTGGCAAAAATCGTGCCACAGGTACTCAATCGAGAAATCACAAAGACGAAACGGATGTAAAGGAAAGAAGGCAAGGTAGGAAGAACAGGGATTTATTACTAATATTTACAAGACCAAAGAAACCAAGGAGGAGGAAAGAAACGAAAATAATGACAGAAGAGGAAGACACAGTGCAATACTACTTATTTATAGTCTTACTTATTCCCAGGGACAACACAAAGGACAGACGACAGTCAGACTTACACGGGGAATGAATGCAGAAATGAATGGCAGGAGGTGGATGGCTGGACGGATGAGAAGGTAGGATCACAGGGCGGGAAGGATGCGGGTCCGGTTGGTGTGACGGCGCGGCTCGAGGTGAGCAGCCGCCGACCCTCCTCAATCGTGTTCGCACGGCGGCGCTGCTTCGCGGCCGCGGTCGAAACTGCCGTCAAAGCTCAAAAAAGCTGCGGTGGATTCAAAGTTGCGGTGGATTCAAAGCTGCGGTGGATTCAAAGCTCATTGGAGGTCTCTCGCTTATCTGACTCGTCCGCCGCATCTCACGCATCTGACCCCGCAGTCCTTCCCCACCCCCTTTTATGAGGCGCGTGGCGATCCAACCGCCGGCCTGTTGGAAACGCCCATCGGTGAGCTCGCCTCGGCCTTGATTGGTCGCGAGGGCTCACCGATCCCGCCCCTTGAGCAGGCGTTGGCAAAGCCACGCCTTGTTCCTGGCGCTTGGCTGACTCCTTCCACCTTCTGCTCCGAGATGACCTCGTGTTCAATGGAGTCTTGGGGTGAAGAAAACCGCCCAAAGCAGTAGTGGCGAACGCCGCAGAAAACCGCCCAATGTTACTGGCACTTTGAAGAGGCCATGGGGGTGTCGGAGGGATCTATCTTATGTCGTTTGGTGCAATGCAGAGTCAACTAGTGGGAAACAGAGCCTCAAACTACATAGAATAAGAAATAACTATTTAGAAGGGTATATGGTGGCCTACGTGCTTGTACATGGACTAGCTAAGGGGACGACCTTTGACCTTTACAATTAACGTAGGTATTTACAAGGATCACTAGAGCGGCATATTTACAAACAGGATTCTCAAATCCGCAACAATATATATATATATATATATATATATATATATATATATATATATATATATATATATATATGTATATATATATATATATACACATGTATATATATATATATATATATATGTATATATATATATGTATATATATATATATATATATATGTATATATATATATATATATATATGTATATATATATATATATATATATATATATATATATATATATATATATATATATATATATATATATATATAAACGTCCTTCTAGCAACTGACTGACTGATATGAATTTTCGGCATGTTCCGGGTGTCGTCGAAAGCTGAAATTTGGCTTGCCGACACACACTGAAGCCAGTACGCCGGGAAAAATCAAAGAACTGTCGGAAAGCGTCCGGATATGAAAATGTATGTAAAATAACTGGAAATGCATATGCAAAAAAATTTATAAATTCCAATCAATAGCTAGCATTGAAAAATTGTAATTTATATAACTGTGAAATAAACATGACAATAACGTCTGTAAATGAAAAAAAGAAAGTGTCCGTAAATTAAAATTTACGTAAAAAACCGTAAACGCATCCATTTAAAAAAGAAAAACAAACCTCAATCGATATCTAGCATTCGAAAATTGTAATTTCTATGTGTAAACTGTGAAATAAAAATCTCAGTGATAATTTACGTAAAAACCATAACCGTGTCCATAAAATAAATAAATTAACAAAATTGATATGTATCAACATATTGGTGATATGACAAAATTGATATTGGTGATGCTTGCCTAGTCATAAAGCTTCTATTTATTACGTACCTCCATACAAAGCACGGTTCATTATTGCTTACACGAAATCATATATATACACTACATGGCCAAAAGTATGCGGACACACCTAATTAGTGGAGTCTGCTGTTTCAGCCACACCCATTGCTGACAGGTGTAAATATAATCAAGCACACAGCCATGCAATCTCCATAGACAAACATTAGCAGTATAATAGGCCATACTGAAGAGCTCAGTGACTTTTAACATGATGCCGTCATAGGATGCCACATTTCCAACAAGTCAGTTCATCAAATTTCTGCCCTGCTGGAGCTGCGCCGGTCAACTGTAAGTGCTGCTATTGTGAACTGGAAACTTCTTGGAGCAACAACAGCTCAGCCACGAAGTGGTAGGTCACACAAGCTCAGAGAACGGGACCGCCGAGTGCTGAAGCACGTAGCGCGTAAAAATAATCTGTCCTCGGTTGCAACACCAACTACCGAGTTCCAAACTGCCTCTGGAAGCAACGTCAGCACAACAACTGTTCGTCGGGAGCTTCATGAAATGGGTTTCCATGGCCGAGCACCCACACACAAGCCTAAGATCACCATGCGCAATGCCAGGCGTCGGCTGGAGTGGTGCAAAGCTCGCCGTCATTGGACTCTGGAGCAGTGGAAAACCATTCTCTGGAGTGATGAATCACGCTTCACCATCTGGCAGTCCGATGGACGAATCTGGGTTTGGCGGATTCCCGCCCAGAGAACGCTACCTGCCTGAATGCATAGTGCCAACTGTAAAGTTTGGTGGAGGAGGAATAATGGTTTGGGGCTGTTTTTCAGGGTTCGTGCTCGGCCCCTTTGTTCCAGTGAAGGGAAATGTTAACGCTACAGCATGCAATGACATTCGAGACGATTGTGTGCTTCCAACTTCGTGGCAACAGTTTGGGGAAGACCCTTTCTGGTTTCAGCACGACAGTGCCCACCCCCCCCCCCCCCCACTCCACCTCCCCTCCCATCCCCCTCGGTGTGGAAGAACTTGACTGGCCTGTACAGAGCCCTGACCTCAACCCCATCAAACACCTTTGGGATGAATTGGAACGCTGACTGCGAGCTTGGCCTAATTGCCCAACATCACTGCCCGACCTCACTAATGCTCTTGTGGCTGGATGGAAGCAAATCCCCGCAGTAGTGTTCCAACATATCGTGGAAAGTCTTCCCAGAAGAGTGGAGGCTGTTTTAGCAGCAAAGGGGGGACAAACTCCATATTAATGCCCATGATTTTGGAATGAGATGTTCAACGAGCACGTCCGGGTGTGATGTTTGAGTGTCCATATACTTTTGACCATGTAGTGTGTGTATAAATATATAGATTTTTTTCATTTTTATTTTCATTATTCCGTATTCGGTCTCTGGCTGCTGGTTGCATCATTGCTGGGAATGTGACTGTGCAGCTGATGCAGTGGTTTCCAGGAAGCTGGTACTCATTTTGCCGACTTTGGAATGATAACGGGCCGAGTCAACCCACCTGTTCATATTCATATTCTTTATTGTGGTGCACGTAAAAACATGGTGGGAATTTAAAGACATTTTCCTTCCATTGGGAAGGGAATTTAAAGACATTTTCCTTCCATTGGGAATTTAAAGACATTTTCCTTCTATTGGGGATTTAAAGACATTTTCCTTCCATTGGGAATTTAAAGACAAAGAAAGATCAATTCAAAGGAAGGTGTGGGGGTGCATCCCACCATTTCCACAGTCGCATTAAATGTGTGAATTGAATTTGGTACAAAACAAATAGTCCAGTCAAAATGTGAATGGACCCGCCACTAATTGCAAGAGAAACGAAGTAATACTTTTCTGAGACCTTGATGTCTACTAAATATCTGCCCAAAATTATACTTAAATATATTGAGTGGAACATGGTTTTTCAGGTCCTTTCCGATTTGGGAACTTTTCGGACTACCGCAATGTTTGGAAATTAATTATATGACACTATCACTCTTAATAATACACCTAATCAACTCTAAATTATTTATTTAACCATGTTTGAATACACTACCACAACTATTTGTACCCAATGTCCTTCTGTCCGTTCACAATATTTAACACGTCACTTCGTCTCTTCCATGGTCACTATCATCAGCATCCTCGAAAACGTCCACTGATTCGTCTGCATTTGCACAAATACCTCTGCACTCCCTACATGCAAATGTGCAAGGCAGCCCAAGTTTCCAACAACCACAACGTTTATCACTGCAACCACCCTTGCAAGAACACCTAACCAGCTTTAGGAGATAGTCTGGTGCTGCAGCGAGGTCAGAATGCATAGGGATCATCCTGGTGTCCATGATCCTCCATCCCCAGTCAAGCGGGTTGAGTTTGTGTCCTTTCCACTCCTGAACCTGTTGGAATACCCGTAGGCTGTGATATTTGGAAGCTGAGCTCGTGGGCGGAAGTACCCGTGGGTGCAACGATGTTTTGTTTGTTGTCACCTTAGCATGAAATTTTGCTACCCTCAATTCGTTCAAATTGTCTGATGGTTTGCCTCCGTACAAACAAACCATTGCTCTGTCTCCTGCAGCAATGACCTCATCCTGTGTTGACTCTTTATTGCCGAAAATTAGGGCCTCTTGCTGGAACATTTCATTGTCCTTGAACAGTTTGAGTCCAGTGCCTTTGCCGATCCCAAAGACCCTTGATGTCGTGTCGCATCCCAGGTACGCGTGGATGAAGAGAATGTTTTCACAGACAGTATCACCCAGAGCCTCTCTGACTTTGCCAATGTCCAAGTATTGTCTTGGATTCAATGAACCCTTTTTCGGCTCCGACATTAAGTAGAGAGTGTGCGCAGTATTCTTGCGAAAATAGTAGCACAGTAGTATCAACAAGTCAGTGTCTTCGCCAACAAGAACAGTGTTGGATTTTGAAGAGCTACAAACTGCAGTTGTTGCTATGAGTAGGTCCGCATCCCCACTCGCATGAAGCACTTCACAATGAGATTCTTCCAGTTTCTTACCAAGAATGTCTATGAATTGTTGCTTGTTCTCCTTGTTCCGAAGAAACTCTTCATTCTTGACAGAAAGCGTCATGGTTTGAGAAAAAGATACCTTCACTGATGGTCGCTCACCCCTTTTCTGATGGGCACAGTCTTTCGTTGAGGGACCTTCACGATAGCCATCAAACATTACGATAGCATGCCCGTAATGCCTACTAACATATTTCAGGTAGCGGTCAAGAATATCCTTGTGCTGTTCACTTGTCACATACATCACATCAGTGAGGTGTTGGAGGGCGTTGTTCACCTCTGCAAAGAAAGGACTAGCCATGACCCAGACTGAGCGTTGTGTCTCTGTCATCCCTCGTTCCCTGGTCAGACCACCTGATGTCTTCAGACTTCTCATAAGTACTTGTTCGATGACTAAATCTGTAGACAGACCAGCCCAGTATCTGTCGCTCCGTCGGACAACTTGGAATCCTTGGAGAAATTTCTGATGTACTTCTGGATGGTCCTTTGGTAACTCGGTCATCAGTTGCAGATATATGTGCAGGCACTTTGTGTAGTGTCTGTGTCCGGAAGCTGCAAGATATGGAAGCATGGCGCGCAGGACATGCAAGTGAAGCATCCAATCCCCTGTTCTTTCAGATTTCAGAAAAAAACGGATAATGTCCACCATTTCCATGTATTGTAACCACAGTCTCGCTGTCCGTTGATGCCTTATTGTATCAATCACCTGATTGATTTTGTCTCCAATGACCTCCATCACCTTCGATGACTCGATGTATGACACTGCTTGGTCACCCGACATCAGACCGTCAAACAAGTCGCCTGCATCATTGAGCTCTGCTGGAACTGTACGCTCGCTGTCTCCATCACTTGGGAGGTTCATCTGAAATACCTTCGAAGCAAGTTTTGCATTGAGTGCTGCATCAACGAGTAGATGTCCACGTATAGCTCTAGACACGGCTTTGCCACTCATCATGTGGGTTGTAGTGTTGCTGGCATATGCAACTTCCAGAAGCTCCTTGAGTCCAGTACCAGACATCAGGTGGCCAATACACCCAAGAAAACTCATGAGTGTATGGAATCCTCCTAGTCTTAGAACAATCGAGTGAAGTTTGCTGTCAGCTGGCTCGCTCTTGACTATGGTGAGAGCTTTCCACCAAAGTGGCTGATCAAATGTCAGTATCGGGGTTACACCATATCTCTGCGCATGTTCACAAACGAAATGCAGTGTGGAGTTGATGCAGTCCAAGTCACTTGGACTGAGATCAATCATGGGCAGAAACATTATTGATGCCTCACCCGGATGTTCTCCCTTGTGTACCATCTGCATCATTCCTGTCCAAGAGGGCCGAGGTGATCGAACAGTAAGCGAAACCTTCCAGAGGAGGTCAACATTTGAGCTGATTTGTCTCAAGTCGGTACAGGCTGGAAGCTTCTCGTAGAGAAAGGACTGCATTCCTCCACATGCTGATGTGAAAGGTCGTATATTGATTCGCCCCACTTGTGCGATGTCCTCTGCTGAGACAGCTCTATGGGCAATCTGAAGTGTCGGGACTGTTTTCGGGGTCACACTCGCAATAATGCCCATACCATGGAATGTGTTTCTCCCATTTAATGTGCAGATGTCATGGTCAACATTGTCCGCCACATATTGGATGAAATGTCCAGGGGTAAAACCAGGGATGTCTGTTCCACACGTGACTGCTGCGCTGCGCTCATACGTTTGCACCTCCGTGTATGAACAACTATACCCATGTGCAAAGAGCGTGTCTATGAGAAATCGAGAACCAAAATGGAAGTGCATTTGGATTCCAAGACCCACCAACAGTGGAGCTTGAAGGATCCTAGGCCTCGCGGCTTGCATGATCGCCTGTCCCGGTGAGCAGATTTTTAAGTCTTTTCCTTTCCCCACAAACAGCATTTCGAGCAAGAGCTTTAGTGACTCAGGTAGGAACTTGGTTGCAGCATTGACAGTGGACATATCGAGAGTAGTCGGGTAAATGTCCTTATTTTGAGATACCTCTTTTATGTCACTTCTAATGAGATCAGCAGCTGTCTTGATCAGGCGCAACTTTTCTGTTTCAGGGTCCCTTTCCTTTTGCTGACGATAGAAGTCATGAAGAATCGACGATGCCACACCCCTAAATGTCACAACATTTGATTTTCCATTAATGTCTGCAATTATGATCTTATCACCAAAGTGATTGAAAAGGTTATCCTTCATGTATGAAAAACCATATGCATCACAGCCAGTGTCTACTAGGAAGTCCTCCATTTTCCCAATTAAATCACTAATTGTGGTTAGTTCCTCATCATTTTCCTCAAGGTACTTTGCCACCTTCAGGAACGCTTCATGTCTGATCTGGTCCTTGGGTCGACCAAGCTTCTGCTTTTTTGATGAAGACGCCTCTTCCGATTGGAATTTGAGTGGTATCTGTTTCTTTGTATGAAAGTTAACACTGCACACCTTATGGTATACCGCATCTGCTGCGTGTAGATCGCCAACAAATGCCATTCTGCTCCTCACAGTACCCGACCAGTTGTCAGATCGATTTTCACAGTCAGCAGACACATGATTTTGGAAGTGAATGTCTTAACCTGGATCAACATATAGTCCTTTTTCCTCCCCTGGTACTTGTCAGGATTACCACAGAAAAGACACTGGTTCTGTAGTCAAACGCTGAATCCATTGAATGAAGGCACCTCCCTTTGTCTGCCTCAGACGAAACACGTTTTCGCTTCAGAGAAAGTTCAATGTCTCTCACATTGCAGAACACCCTACGACAATCTGTATGAACTGCCTGTCCTGGATGGACTTGGACTTCTTCACCACGCTCACGTCCAGCTTCTTCGATCCTCGTACAACCTTTATCCGTCAGTGTACTGGTTGGATCACTGGAGAGGGGTTTCTTACAGAAGACACAGTCGATATCACCCATGTTGCTGAAAAGAGAGGGAACTTAGGATTACATTTTATTCCCTGTGTTGTCCTACTATAAATGTATAGGTTCATAAAAATACAAAATTTGAACATGTTTATTAGAAAATTAAATGTTAAAAAACTGCTTTTAAAAATAAAAATAAAACCTTAAACAATCATTAATTAAATATAATACGACTTAATTCACAATGACCACAGCGTTTAACTGTCCTCAGCACACTGATCAAATCTCTCACTGCAAGCGTCACTCCACCTCTCATTCACGGCTCTCGTTCAATCTGAAAATAAAGTATGATCCACTCATTATAATTGAGTATAATTTTATGTATTTGTTCAGAGGATCGACAGGTTTCAGAAAAATATCATTTTTTTTCTCTTGCAATTAGTGGTGGGTTAGGGGTAAAAGTTCGCTAGAATGACTGGACTAAAAGTCGAAAGCGACGCTGAGGGGTAAGTGGAACACTAAGGTGAATGTCTGAACGATTAAAACAAAAACCATGGTGATGTGGTTCCCATTGCTATACATATCCCATTTTGAGGGGAATTTTCGCACTCTTTCCCTGCTCTTTGCTATGAATTCAATCATATTTCCACTATTTTTTTTTTTAGACAGAAATGTATCGGACTCCGCATTGTTTACGTTCCTTTCTGTAGAATATTGAGCTCGGGCTAAATAATAACCTTTTGTGGTAGAATATTGAGTGTGGAACTGCAGATTTAGACTTAATACATGCTGAGGTAATATTCACAATTAAATGCACTTATTTGCTTTTGATACGTAACGGAATTGAACGATAGAATGACTCGGCTCATGGCCACAGTGCCTACAAAGCAAAAAAAGAAGAGAGCAGTGCAGACGACTCTTATTTAGCTTCTTCCAGAAGGCTTAAGGCCTCGAGCTGATGAACCTACAGCATCAACATCCTCAACTTATTTTTACAACATCAACATCAATTCCATCACCCAGAAGTGCAAAGAAGAAGCCAGCATGTCCTCTTATGGAGTCGACAGACATGGAGGAAGTGGCAGACAACCTTGAGCCTCTGTCTGACTAATTATCAACACCATGCATCACACCACGGCAGGGTGGCTGAGAGGTATGCACACTCGCTCAAAGCTGTTTAGCCTGGGTTCGAATCTCAACCCAGCTATAAACCGTCATCTCAGTGTTTCACAATTTGGGTAATTGATCAATGTGTGTGCCTCCCTCAGATGAACGTTAAACTGGGCGTTACATGTGTCGGAATTAGTTGGTGGACATTAAAGATCCCTTTGTGGTTTCCTTCGCTTTTCACCAGCGAGCATTTGCAAGCCAGCTGTTCCTTATCAATGGTTTCAAAAGGAGTGCTTGCTGGAGTGCTTAAGCCACTTTGTGAGCACTCTACAAGAAACTTGATAACTGCGCACACCCCACATTATTTACATGGTGATGAGGATACAATCTTATACCACGACTTATTCCGGCCATATCTATGAATTTGTCCCTCGGGGACCCATCTTGACATGACACGTGGTTTGGTAGGAATCTAAAGTGGGTTTTATTTGAATAATAATTATTTTTTCCCCAACTTGGCTAAAACTGATTTATTCACTGTGACACAAAACACCACACAGAGTGAGATAGCCATTTATTGACGAGTAATGATAAGGAGGTTCCAAATAATACAACTTCAAACTCGGAGATTGTGGTGACAATATTAAATATGTATAATGATCCATGTAGGAATGCCCTTTCGCTTGAATGAGCAGGAGGGGACAGAGACTTTGGGTTCAGAGAAAATCTTGAAACCACATGGAAAAACATGCAACATTGTCTATCTGGAAGCTCTACGGGGATAAAAAAAAAAGTGATAGCAAAATATGATGTGAAATCCTCAGTGCTGAAGAAGGCAGAAAGAGGAAAGAGAATAAAGACAGAAAGAGGAACACAGAAGGAGGAGAAAAAAACAGAAGAAGGAAGAAGAAAGGTAGAACAGGAAGATAGAAGTAGAGGCCAAAGCGACGCCATCGCCGTAAAATACAAAACACACAGGAAATGGCGCTCTGTGTTGATGTGAGGAGGTGATGGTCATGTTTGATTCTCGACCAATCAAAAGATACCCTGGTTTAAAATGGGAACCCAAATGCAATTTTTTTCCTGAAAATCATTAATCATTGTCTGATTTGAAGGGAATATATATTTATTTTATTTGTCAATCAGAAGTGTCAAAAACAGCCCTAAAGTGTCGATTTTCGATTTTGCCAGTGATGTCACACGATGAACGCAACTTTATAAAAATGGCGGTTTCCCATGGAGAAACAGTGGACGTCGAGCTCGGATTCCAATACTGATTCCTCCGTCATTAGCAATAATTCTTATGGTCTGCAGCATGTTGAAACTCATCAGTGGGATTTTGAAGAAACTATTGGAGATAAAATTAGTGATGGAAATGCTTTTGGGGAATTGTGGAGCCATATCGTTTTGAGCCTTGTGTGAGCGATTCAGATGAAGATGGTGTTGGTGAAGATGGAGGTGTTAGTAGTGGAGATGAAAACATCAGGGAAGTTAGTTGTATTACTACAACCACCAAGGATGCATTGACAAGGCATATTTGCAGAAATTAGAAAATTATTCACCATTTGAGTTCTCTCTCCCCTCCCCCCTCCGCCATCCTTTCTCTCTCTCTCTCTCTCTCTCTCTCTCTCTCTCTCTCTCTCTCCCTCTCCCTCTCCCTCTCCCTCTCCCTCTCCCTCTCCCCTCCTCTCTCTCTTTTTCTCCCTCTCCCTCTCTCCACCCTTCCACATCCCCCCCTCTCTTGTTATTCCCATCAACTAATCGACTGGTGGTATTTGATGGTCAGTAATAAGGCCAAGTAAAATAAATTATTAGTATCTCGTCCTCGCCTGCTTCCTATTTGATGACCGCCTCCTTTTTTGGGGATATTTACTATTTTCTCAGCAGATCTTTAAAAAGACATCATTATTTTTCGGTCACGGTGGGCTTAGTGCTCACGTAAATGAAATCAATCTCGTCTTTAATACACTTGCTCGCGCCGCACCACACGCTCAGCGAATGAGATTTTCAAGACATGTGTATGTACAATGTACATAACATGTCGTCAAGTTAACTAGCTAGCTCTAGTGATAGCTCGTGCATTATCAATTTCAAGAATGAACTTTTACGGTAATTGAGCTACTGACGAAGTACAGTAGACCGAGGTCTTAAAATGATCTTCATTTATGTATGCATCCATATGCATTGTCATGGGGACTTCAAGGCTAACCCCCGCTCTTGCAGGGAAAATGGCCTTAAAATGCCTGTTGTTTGTTGTATTTATGTATGCATCCGGAAGGCTGGTAGAAAGTTTTTGAAGCCATGGTACGCTTACTCTTATGGTGTTCGATGGAACCACGACTCCGAGGGATATTTTCATCGAATTTGCAAATGCGGAGTGAGACCAGGGATCACACATCGACGACAACTACCAGACAGCTCAGGTCAGTAGTGCAAGTATCTAGTACCGGTTCAGTATGCACAAGCGCACAGTATGGCAGACAGTGGCAATGCTGCAGTAGATGTGGTCGTATCGGTATATGACCAATGTCATTTTTAATGGTATATTGAATGTGTGTTGGTGGTAGTGCTAGTCTTTGGTCTGGTGGACTTCACAATGTGGAGGACCATCTTGGGAAAAATGTCAAAAATCTGGAAAATATCAAATGGTAATGCGTCTTCTCCTTTTTTAAGCAATGAAGCCGCTTCAATATTTGCATGTCCTTCCTTCCATCCATCTGTCAAAAATGAAGAACCTTACCAACCTTACTCAGTCGTACGCAGATGCTCCTGGACTCTGTCCTTCTCTCCCGACAAGGTGGAGAGGATCTGTCAAACCTCGACTCTGATTTTGCAACTGGAACAGACAGCATCAGGCCACGGGTCCTAAAATCCTGCTCTGCCGCTCTATCTCACCCTCTCTCTGTTCTCTTCACCCTCTCTTTTGCTCAAGGTAATCTGCCATCTGCTTGGACATCAGCCAACCTTACCGCTTGACATTAAAAAAATGTGCAAAAACAGATCCTTGCAACGCCAGACCAATCGGCCTGCTCCCAATCATCAGCAAGGTCATGGAATCCATCATCGCTTCGGATATCAAATCCTTCCTCTTCTCCAATGGCTTGATCTCTGATCATCAATTTGGATTCAGACCAGGTCATTCTACTCTGGACAAGCTGCTTCTGCTGTCTCAACAATGGATGGAGGTCCTCAATGCCAAACAGGAAATCAGAGCTGTCTCCCTTGACATATCACGTGCCTTCGATACGGTCTGGCACCCCGCTCTGCTCACCAAACTCTCCTTCTATGGTATCCATGGAAATCTCCATGCATGGCTCGTGGACTTCCTCTCCGGTCCCAGTCAACGTGTGGCTCTAAATGGAATTCTTTCATCTCCTCTTCCTATCCATGCTGGAGTTCCTCAAGGCAGTGTAATGGGCCCTGTGTTTTTTCTAATCTTAATGATCTCTCCGACTCTCTGGAATATCCTCTCTATCTCTTTGCTGATGACCCCACTCTCTGCCGCTCCATATCTCAATCCTCAGATCGGCAGGCAGCAGCCTCTTCACTTTCTGCAGACCTGGATAAAAATCACAAACTGGTCAAACAAGTGGAACATGTCTTTCAATCCTGACAAATCTCACACTCTCACTTTGTCTCTCCGAAAAGACCGTCTGGAAAACCCTCCCATCTACTTTCTCAATAATCCTCTTGAAGAAATTCTGTCACCCAAGCTTTTGGGTCTCACTCTCTGCCATGATCTTTCCTGGGAAAACCACATTTCCAAGCTGGCCTCCAAAGCCAGTCGCCGTCTGGGCATCATCCGTCGTGCGAAGTCCTTTCTGGGCACTTCTGAGCTCCTCACCACGTACAAGGCTTTCATCCGCAGCTCAATGAAATACTGCTCTCCCATCTGGGATGGTGCTCCTGCCTCACACCTAGCTCTGCTTCACGCTGTCGAAACCAAAGCTTTCAGAATCATTGGAATCTCCCGCGATGAAGCTAACTCCGAAGACCTTTCACTCTCTCACCTCAGGCAGGTTGGTGGTCTTTCTGTCTTCGAACGACTCCTCTCCGGTGGTCCTCTCCTAGCTCCCCATGCTCTGTCTGTGCTCTGCCCCACAAATATTCCTACAGGACGCACAAGATCTGCCAGCAACCCTCTCCTGGTGAAACTGCCAAAATCAAGACTCCCTGCTCACCTTCACTCTTTCATTCCCCTATTTTCCCACCTCTGGAACAAACTCCCTCAATCTCTTCAATCGCACTCCTCCCTCCAGGTCTTTAAAACAGCTGTTCACCACCGTCTCTTTTCTTCCCCCATGCAAAACGTGATCTTTTCTAACCCCGTTAATAATAATAATAATAATAATAATAATTTAGTAATTCTAAAGGGTTTCATTTGTTTCTAGGCTTTGCCCATTTCATATCAAAAATGTCAAACTGAACCGCTTCCTTCGGACACGGGTGCGATATATAAATATTTTTTTGAAAAGCCCAGACGAGAAACTAATAATTTATTTTGTTTGGCCAAATATGACAGCAATATTGAAGCATGCTGAACTATGTAAGATTTTGATCATTAATTGACAGGGAATAGTGAAGATGTTGGTTGGAGATCTTTTCACCATTGCACTAATAAAGATGGTGGAGGAGAAGTGGTCATCGAGCGTGTAAATGATCATTGGCTGAGCAACTCGACTTTGCACCGGAAGCGGAACAGGACATCTTCCCTGGGGGGTTGTATGCCGATGTAACCACGTGATTTGGGTGGGGGATCTTCAGGGTGTATGAGCTCCATGTCGAGGTGACAGAACAACAACACCATCATCTGCCTGATCTCGTTGAGGGCAAAAAACCGCCCAGGACACATACTCGAACCCGAGCCAAAGGGCATCAAGAAGTGTTTGAGTTCCCGACCCCGGTACTGGAAAGATGTTCGCTCCTTCCCGAACTCGTCGATGTAACGATCATGGTGGAATTCCTGGTGAAATATCGTTCCGACAGTTAGAAAATGTTGAAAATTTTACTTCCTTACTTACAACCAATAGCTATTCTACAACCGCCCACCCATTCCCTCCTCAGGAGAGTGGCAGGTATCGGGTATTTGTATTAAGGGTTTGTAAGAGGTTGCTAGTCGGGGTTAGTGAAAATTTACGAGTCGGCACTGGAGAGATTGCTCCATGATTAGTTATCTAGATGTGAGTTTCTGGGACAACACCTGGGATTATGCATATAATGTCATACCTCTGGATTTGCGTAGATCTCAGGATCCATGTACGTCATTTCTGGAACCATCGCTAGCATGTCGCCATGGCGGATAGCATAGGTCTGTCCTGAGCCGAGGTCCAGGTTGAAATTCTGCTTCACAACTCTGACGTGCATAGCACTACTGACGAGTCTCAGAGTTTCCTTCACGGCACTACCTGCAATGCAATCAGCAGAAAATTAAGTAATCATCGTTTCACGTGAGAGAAAACCTATGAACCTTCTGTGATTATGCAAGGTGTCAGTCGCACATTGGTCTTCAGTCATCACGGCATATGAACATGTCATTTGCTTCTTTTATATGAGCAATTGTGCAGGAATACGTCATTAAATCACAATCTGCGGCCTACATTTTGCACTAGCAGAGCAGCCTCTCAGCTATTCTCCCAGGGGAAGTTTTAACAAGAAAGAAATCGTTCAGCAAATCATCAGAAACAAACATAATGTGCCAACAGGTATCCCAAGGTAACCGAGCTACCAGTTTCACCAATGTTGGGTCATCATCATGTCAAGGACTCGAGATGGACCTGACAGTTGAGCAAGGCCAACGCTTGTCCTGTTCTGTGGAGAATTAGAAATCGAAGCGAGCTCTTTTCTGATTTCATGAACTCTATGTCAATCAAGTCTCATCAATGAGAAATATGACATGTTGAGCTCATTGAATAATAGTTACGGAAATAGCTTTTGAGTAAATGGGAAATCCCACTATTTATTTACAATTGGTCAATGGCTTTGAGCTTTGACACAAATACAAATTTTTCTTGGAGACCCTCAGCATCGAAAAGCTAAATATATCGAACAAACAGTTTCAAATGGAGCACCTCGCCACCATTAGAGCATGTAAATTGCATCAGATGTGGCCAAAATGCTAGTTGTTGCTCCCAGCTTGCCGGCTCGATGACAGAAGACGCCATTTGCAATGGCTCAATGCGTCATGCCCAATCAGTATGTGCCACGGGCGTCCTCCCCGCCCACAACGAATAAAGGCGAGGGTTTGCTAGTGGGTGTGAGTTAGGGAAGGTTATCATCGGCCCATGCCATCCCCGGTTGATTCCTGCCTGCCGTACTGTGGTTGCTGCTTCGTCCTTTGCAGTTCGCTGATGCACGACAAACAACTGGAGACACACAGTGCACCACAAGACCGAACCGGAAGCACCACAATGCCAGCCTTGCCATTTTCTTGAATAATAAAGTTGCGCTTGTTAATGAGAACCCATTTTGTGGCCGTTGGGGGAACGTGGAACTCTAAAACCCAATAGTGAGTTGGAATAAGCCCGTTAGGAAGGTGAATTTGGTTCATGCATTTAAGGCGCAATTCAAATTTGGACACCTGTCTCGGTTTGCTCGGCCATTTCAACAGGTATATTTGCCACAGCCATGTTGTTTTCAAACCACTGACCTGCATACACATTAAAGGTGGACGTGGTAACCTCTTGTCCCTAACCCACCAGGCTGTTAGTACGGCGATACTCTGACGACCGTTACGATACTACAGACTTGGCATTTAATATGGAATATTTTTTTGTGGGGGTGAACTTACTTTTCAAGTTGACTTAGAACCAAAAGTTCATTGGAATTATGTTGAAATTATTCTAGATTTTGTTAATGTGGCCTTTAAAAGAAACAAAAACCACATTTGACATTTCGAAGCAAATAAATTGATCCTTGAAAGTGATGTAAACTGATATCGAACTCAATTCACGGACAGTACTGTGTTAAACTTCTGTGCGTTTTCCAGAAGTATTTCTTTATTTTGCACATTAGCCAAAGATTTTTTTATCAAAAACAAAAGTTAAATTACGACTGGGATTACGGACAGTAAAATTAGAGTTCAGTACGTCGTGCAACCCCCACGAGCATTCAGGAGAGCACGTACACGTTGAGGAATGCTGTTCACGAGATTCCTGTCCAAGGTTTGGACAGGAATCTCTTGCCATGCAGTGACAATAGCCTGCTGCAATTCACGCACAGAGGTAGGCTGCTGGTCCAAGTTGTCGATTTGACGCGTTAATTCTGCCCACAGGTTCTCTATCGGATTCATATCCGGGGACATGGCAGGCCACTTCATATGCTCTACAGCACGGTCAGCAAGAAAGTGTTGGATCATGCGAGCATGATGAGGCCATGCATTGTCATCTTGGAAGACAAAGTTTTCTCGAAAGGCTGCACGAGCAAATGTAAGCAATGTTTCTTCCAGAATGGCCCTGTGCTTGAACTGGTTCAGGTTTCCATTCAGAACAACCAGGTCAGTTTTGCCCCCTGTATGAAAAGCAGCCCAAACGGTCACCACACCACCTCCAGCTTGGACTCTTGGCACTATACAATCTTCGTTGTAGGCTTCATGCACTTGTCTGCGCACTCGGACATGGCCATCTTGACGATAGACCAGAAATCAAGACTCGTCACTGAAGATCACGTGATTCCAGTGTCCTGGCTGCCATTGACGGTGCTCTCTGGCCCACTACAATCGGCGCTGGCGGTGTTGTCTTGTCAGGCGTGGCTTTCTCAGGGGACGCCTGGCACGATAGCCTGCTTGAACCAGTCATTGGTTGACTAGCCTTCTGGATACAGGAACATTTGTCAGTTGCTGCCACTCAGCCCTAAGCCGATTAGCTGACTTGGTATGGCCATTGCGGACTAACCGGGGCAGCTGGCAATCATCCCTCCTTGGGGTTCTGTGGGGACGTCCTGGCCTCGGTATTGGAGTAGGGACACCCCTCTGAGCATTTCGTTTCGGGATCTTTGACACCTGACCTTGAGTGATGCCATACTGCTGAGCAATAGCATGCTGTTTCATGCCGGAATTTCGTAAAGCCACCACTCCATGACAAACAGCATTGTCGAGTTGACGGACCATCTCCAGAGGAAGCGGCAATAACTTTTGTCGACGTGCAGCAGTTGTTTTCCACTAATACAGAACGCAACAACCCTTATATACCCGATTGTGAAGCCAATCGTCAAATGTACCTGTCCGTACATTTTGTCACGCCACCTGTGATATAATCCTGTTATTGACTTCTTGCTGCGACAGACAATCAGTGACATGGTTCTTTTAACAAAGAAATCACTGAAGCGTAAAAGAAACTCACCAGATTGATATACCGAGTTCAGAAAGTAAACCCGTCAAGAAAAAAAAAATTCCATATTAAATGCCAAGTCTGAATATAAAAACCGTCTTTAGAGGCCATTTTTCCCCACAGGGCAGGGGTTGGCCTTTTTCGGGCACCGTGGTCCCCTTTTTGAAGCAATGTGTTATGGCCGGATGCCCTTCCTGCCGCCAACCCTGTCAGTCGCCTCCTGCGACACACAGGGAATTACCAGTCAACTGGTACTCAATTTGCCGACCTCGGAAGGATGACAGGCTGAGTCAACCCCCCTAGTGTTAATTCAGCGATCGACCGGGATTACGAACCCAGGATCCTAGGATCCCAAGCCGACACCCTAACCGCTAAGCCAACACCAGGCGTTTGTTACAATACTATATGATTTTTTTATTAATCACTTCACATCTCAAAAAGAGCAATTTAAACAGTTTTTTTTTTTTGGGGCAAATTTAACTTTTAAAACATGTTACAAATACCATTACATTATATTGTAATGAGGCTGAAAGGATGGTCTAGGCCCTAAAAGTCTACAACCATTGTACAGGCTTGATGGGCCGAAAAGTTTTGTGTTGAAGTTCCTTGGAAGGGAGGTCATCTATTATATATTGCAAACTGTGGTGTCTGTCTACCGTTTACGGCGGTCACTTCCCGCATTGCAAGGGTAAATCTCAACTTTTAGTTTTTGAAATGACAGGAGAACAGGCATGAATAATGTCGATGCCAAATTTCATTTGACAAGCAGGATATCCTCCGCCGCCCGATGTTGCACCACCATTTCTCTTTGGGCGGTATAAGTAGCTCAGAGATTTGTCTCTGAGAGAAACCAAGAGTGTAACATAATTTACCTTTTTAAAGTCCAAGAGATCATTTAAATTGATGGATTAATTTCAACTTTTCCTGTCACTGGCGTGGAGGTTTTTTCTGGTGTTATCATAATAAGATGTTATAATGGTCAATCTATCTTGTTATGGATGTAACATGACTTGTGGTCCAAATAATAAAATCTTCTGTGTGCACCAACATGCATGTCATGTAACACGACAGCAGTGCATAATATTGCTTAATATTGGAGCAGTCAAGTCAAATTTGTTAATAACGCTATATACTCAAGAAATTTGGATTTGAGATCAAAATATTAATATGAGGCAAGAGTACAGAAGGTCACATTTCATTTCTTGGTATTTCTAAGAATATATACATATACATATATATATATATATATATATATATATATATATATATATATATATATAAATATATATATATATATATATATATATAGATATACGTAGTGTGTTCAAAAAGTATCCGACCTTTATTTTTCGTGCGTAAAAAAAAAAGAAGCTAGGGAGGCGTTGATTGGTGCACGTATGTAGGCGATCCTAATGCACACGCGTGAATTGTTTCCCACCTGCAGAAGCTGTCATTCGACGGCAGACCGCCGATGAGTGAGGACATGTAAGTGAGCGCCGTCGGATTTTCGTTTTTGACAAAATGACGGAAAAACTTGAAAAACGCTACTGCATCAAATTTTGTGTAAAGCTTGGCGATGTTGGATGCTTCCATTGTGATGACTGCAACTTGGTTTCTGGGTCGTACCCATAAACCCAGGACTCATCGCCAGTGATCACTGTGTTGAGGAAGCTGGGATCGCTGTTCACAGTCTCCAGCATGTCCTGTGCGATCTCCAAACGGAGTTGCTTCTGCTCAATCGTTAGCAGCTTTGGTACGAACTTAGCTGAGATTCTTCTGAAGCCCAAATCCTCCTTCATAATGGAATGAACGGTGTTGAATCTTACGGATCGTTTCCACTTGGGAATCGCCAAGCTTTACACAAAATTTGATGCAGTAGCATTGTTCAAGTTTTTCCGTCATTTTGTCAAAAACGAAAATCCGACGGCGCTCACTGACATGTCCTCACTCATCGGCGGTCTGCCGTCGAATGACAGCTTCTGCAGGTGGGAAAAAATTCACGCGTGCGCATTAGGATCGCCTACATACGTGCACCAATCAACGCCTCCCTAGCTTCTTTTTTTTTACGCACGAAAAATGAAGGTCGGATACTTTTTGAACACAGAGTATATATTTATTTATTTATTTATTTAATTTTTTTTGCTCTTACACATGCCTCGATCTTGTACACAAAAAAAAGGTGCATTCTAGTAGCATTTAGTTAATGAGACACACACGAGAACAGTTGGGTAACAACATGGCGCCTGTTATTGAGTTCGCTGAACTCAGGTATTCAATAGCACAGTCACTCCTCCCCCCTCCCATCTCCCATCTCCCACATTGTGTTCATGTTCCTATGTATGATGCCATGTCTGTGTATGTGCTCTCCTGAATGGGCACATATGAGGCCAAATGCAATTCAGGGACTATTTTAGTGTATAGGCTGCACATTGTGATTCCTCCCCCCCATTCTCCTTTCCTCATTTCAAAAAATGCCCTTTCTGCCCCATGGACCAAATACCAATCCCGGCAATTGCCCTGGGTCGAGAGGAGGAACGTGTAAGAACACACAATGCAAGGAAGTGTGAAGCGGCCTTTCCCCCATCTGCACACGTCCCACATTGTTTAAGGGTGAGGCAGCCCTTTAGCTCTGCATCTTGGTGGGAAGGTCCTGCGAGTGTTGTCAAAGCCATTGTTTGGTTGGGACAGCAGGCCCTGCCAGAGGCATTCAAATTTGAGCAATCAGACCTCTGCTTAACTTGAGGGTGGAGCCACAACATGTGCATTACTTCTTAACAGGGGCCTATACGTAACAGTATATTTTACATCATCCAAATGATTGCAGATGGGATAGTATACGTCTCACACCTTCCAAAACAAGAATTACCGCATCATGGTTGCAACGTAACCCTAACCCTAACCCTAACCCAAACCCTAACAACCCTAACCCTAACAACCCTAACCCTAACAACCCTAACCCTAACAACCCTAACCCTAATCCTAACTAACAACCCTAATCCTAACCCTAACCCTAACTCTAACCCTAACCCTAACCTTAACCCTAACCCTAACAAACAACCCTAATCCTAACCCTAACCCTAACCCTAACAACCTTAACCCTAACCCTAACAACCCTAACCCAAACAACCCTAACCCTAAGGTTAGCAACTTTTGGTTGCAACCAAACACACTCTTAAAAGCTGAACAGTGCAAATGGGAAACACACATTTAACGTGCTATTAAAAGATTAACTCAACACCTCTCATCCATGTCACCCTCCACCACGGTTGTATCAGAATGAGCTGATTCATCACGAATTGCTTAACTCCAATATGAGGCTGTTCAAAAATTACGTAACTCAATGTCGTTTAGAAAGCCGCATACCGTGCGTGCTGACAGGCTTAGTTAAACCTTATAATTTTTATTCAACCTTCATTAGATTTTTAGGTGTCCCTCGTCATGAATAACACTCGGCCCAAATAAAGCCAATGGAAATCTGATGCAACAAACCTGACGCAGTGTATAATTACCAGAGACCTATAGGCCTGATGCCTAAGGCCCACCAGAAAACCAATATGGCGGCCATATTATTTGGTCTGGATGTCATGGTGGATGGAGTCAAGTGACAAATGTGGGTGAGGTCCGGCATTTGTCCAACCAATGGGTGCACATTTCAAAAATCGACCGCCAACAAGAACAGCAACAACAACAACCATGCGGAACTTTTGTAGACCTGTGACACGTCACAGGTAAAAAGGGTCTGTTGTACTATACAGCAGCATTCCAAAAATGTTCCTGAAGGGAAAGAACAACTTGGCATTTTATTCCTCCAGGTGGATAACCAGATGGCACGTCAACAATCAGCATGTTACCAATAAGCTAACAAATTATAACACAGTGCAGCTTGTCATTCCTAATTATTTATCATGCTTTGCTTACTCAAGTTCACAAGGCCATTGAGCTGCTTCTGGTCCAGTGGAATTCGGGTCTCAGACAGGTCCAGGTCTCCTCCGCAAAGTTCTTCCACCTCAGCTCGTACAGCTTCCTGGGCCTCAGGACTCCTAATGGAATTATGGAAGAGGAAATCTCATATCTCACTGTTCTCCTGTTAAATGAATGTTTATTCAAATGTTTTTTTTAACAACTTCCTACAATATTTGAGTATTGTACAAGAGGATGTTCAAACGATTCAATGTGAGAGTTAACAAAATCTTTTAAAGGGTGATGTCGCTAATTATCCTAAAATAGTACTTTCAAAAGAGTAGGGCTTTCAGCTTGTACCATTTACAGTGAAAGAAACCTTAAGGACCATGTGTTATGTACTCTAACACTGTAGGGATGAATTTGTGACTCTATCACTAACCCCCCACCCCCACCTATACATGTCATGTATGCATTTGTTTAACCCTTTCAACATTTCCCAATGCATACATATGTAATAAATAGATATTATAGAGCCGAGTAGTTCTCCGTGCAGAGCGCATGTGCTGGTGGTGCATACGGATAATCACCGGAAGCGCATGGTGGTGGATTATTCTCAAACTATTAATAGATTCACACAGCTTGATGCGTATCCATTGCCCAGAATGGATGATATGGTACGGGACGTGGCGAAGTACCGAGTATTCAGCACCTTGGATCTTAGAAGCGCGTATCATCAGATACCGATACGTGAGTCTGACAGGCCCTATACTGGGTTCGAATCTGGGCAAAGGCTATATCAATTTCGTCGCATCCCTTTCAGTGTAACAAATGGCGTATGTTGCTTACAGCGCGCCATGGATGACATTATTGCTAAAGAGCAATTGAAAGACATTTTTGTGTACATTGATAATGTGACGGTTTGCGGCCACGATCAAGAGAACCATGATGCTAACTTGCGACGATTCTTGTGAGTAGCGCAACAGTACAATTTGATCTTCATCGAGGAAAAATGTTAATATGCGGTCAAGACGATAGATCTTCTCGGGTACATGGTGACCAGGGGCGAGATAAAGCCGGATGCCAGGCGACTTCGGCCTTTGCTCGACATGGCAGCTCCGTGTGATCATGCGTGCTTGCGTCTCACCTTGGGGTTATTTGCTCATTATTCACGGTGTGTGCAAGGCTACTCAGAAAAGATTTGGCCTCTTGTGGATTGTAAGGCTTTTCCTCTAACGATGAGTGCCAAGGTCGCCTTTCAACAATTGAAGGAAGACATAGCAGGCCACCTGCATGACCTCCATTGACGAGACATTACCATTCCTGGTCGAGACAGACGCCTCAGATTGTGCAATCGCAGCGACGCTCACCCAGGGGGGAAAGCCGGTGGCCTTCTTCTCGCGCACCTTGACCGACAGTGAACGAAGACACTCTGCTATCGAAAAGGAGGCGTACGTTATCGTTGAGGCAATTAGCCGATGGCGACATTTTATTTTAGGCTAATGGTTTCCATTAATGACTGATCAACAGTCTGTGGCTTTTATGTACGATTATCGGCACACTCGACTCATTAAGAATGAGAAGATATTGAGATGGTGGATTGAATTGGCAGATTATTGTTTTTAAGATATTCTATCACCTGGGTCACGACAATTTGGCAGCCGATGCGCTGTCTAGACCGGTCTGTGCGGGCATGACGTCTGACGATATGCGAGTCATTCACGAATCTCGATGCCACCCGGGAGTGACGCGTTTCGCTCATTTTGTTCGTTGCCGTAACTTGCCTTTCTCAGTAGATGATGTCCGACGATTATGCCGTTCATGTTCGGTGTGTGCTGAATTAAAGACAAGTTTCTACAAACCGCCAATGGGGTCTTTGTTTCAAGCTGGCCGTCCTTGGGAGAGGTTGGGAATTTATTTTAAGGGACCTCTACCCCCCGTCGGGGCCGCATCGCTATATGCTCACGATTGTAGACGAGTATTCACGATTTCCCTTTGCGTTCCCCTGCCCTGACATGTCATCCGCGACGATCCTCCAATGCTTGCGCCAGGTGTTTCTACTGTTCGGATATCCGGCTTTCATCCATTCTGACAGGGGTGCTGCATTTATGTCTCAGGAGTTGAAGACCTTCCTTCTAGAACAGGGCATCTCGGCCAGCCGGACTACTCCGTATAATCCCCAAGGGAATGGTCAGGTCGAGCGATTCAATTCAATTGTCTGGAAGGCTGTGGAAATGGCATTGAGGACTCGGAGGTTGGGTCCTCATCAGTGGGGACAGGTTTAACCCGAAGCTTTACACGCGATCTGTACTCTGTTGTGCACTGCTACAAATGAAACTCCGCACGATCGAATGTTTCGTTACCAAAGATGCAGCGCTAGTGGTCAACCTTTGCCAGGCTGGCTGTCCGAGCCCGGGCCCGCTTTCTTGAAACGGATGGTCCGACATGGCAAGTACGAACCGTTCGTCGATCGGGTACACGTGTTAGAGGCTAACCCGGATTATGTCCATGTTCGGATGCCTGACGGACGCATGGCTACCGTTTTGGTGCAACATCTAGCTCCTTCTGGAGAGGATCCATGTCCCGGCATGAGTGAGGGCAATGTGGTGGGGTCGGATGAGTTTACCGCACTTGAGCCGTCCGCATTGGGACCGGCTGTGGACTCTTCTTCTTCATTGGGTCCGACCCTGCCCGATGGCGACCCGATTCGTGTAGAACCGTCGGTGCCCGGGCTGGGAGTAAATCCCCCTAGTCCGGTGTTGCCCAACATTGCTGATTCTGAAACCGGTTCTGGCAGTTATCGCACCCGAACGGCTGAGAGAATAGAAAGCCGGTTCGTTTGGGATTGTAGGTTGCTTTATCCTCAGTTAGTGAACATTGGATTCTTGGTGCTTTTTATACTCAGTAGTTTTGTATTATTCCAATGCGAGCTTGCTGGAAATCTAATTGGAGGGAGAATGTGATGAAATAAAGGCGAAGATCTGTTGTTGTAGTTCCCTCTCTGGCGGTAAGATGTGCCGATAAGAGGGTTGGCTCGAGAGTGAGTGGATTACATTCTACTTGTGACTGAATTTGAGCTGGTAAGTTAAAATGAGGCATCTTTCATATGGCTTGCTTTACATAGGGCATATTCTATGAACGCATACTAAATATGTTATTATTCTTTTGTCGATGATGTGGAGGATTGATTACAATAAAGCTCATCATCTTTGAAGAATACTGTAATACTGTATAAAATACCTTAAGTCGGTGTAGTGCACTGTTTTATTCTACCAAGTGAGCACCCAGGGGTATTGCGATTTTTTTTTTTAGATTCGAATCACAACACCTCCCCTCATGTGCATACGTAATAGGTAGATGGTCTTGAATTTGCTATCCCTTTACATCTCATAACTTCAATTAGCAGAACACTCGTTTATTTTGAACAAGGTAGGTCCATACCGTAATAGGTAGAAGAGGACCCAGAAGGCCAAGGGCAAAGTGTTGGCATGGGCTGCCCATAGGACAGACAAGTGTGCGCGGGCCTTCTGGACCTCACTGAGGGTGTTGCATCGGTTGAATATGGCGATCCGTTCCGCAATGAGAGCCGACGGCTCTGACAACGTTTCCACATTCTCGGGCAGAAAACGCTGTTCCAGTGCGACTCGGGCCTTGAACGCGCCGCGTAATAACCACAGTGGAATCCCTGCCATGACCTTTGAGAATGCGTCATCAAATGTCTGAAAGTCATCTCGGGCATTTTTCATGGTTGTTGAGGAAAGAGATTTATTGTGACCAAACAGAGTCACAAATCCAGCGTGGAGCATAATCCTGGAGCAGAAGGAGTGGAGACCCTCCTCGTGCCAACCATCATGGCTGCATCTTTGCCTCAATTCCTCCATTTCTAAAAGAAACGTGCACAAGACACCACAGTGTTAAAAAAAAATACATGGAATTTGGCAGATAATTAACATTTTCCATGTTGTATATCATGTTAGGGGCTGGGGCGCATCGTAGGTCGACACACTACACAAGCACTCACACCTCTCTTGTTCATTCTGTTCCTTAACCTAACTAAACTAGATGTTTCCAGCACATTCTGTTATCACATGCTGGGCCACGAGAGAAATGGCTTCCCTGATTGGACAAGAGTCACCTGATGGACTCGACTCCTGATCCTGATGTACCATACTCTGTTGCAGAGCGTCGGTTCTGCTGAAGCAGTTTCTTTGCAATGGTTATACTGGGTGGTTTGCCATTGACTTCCATGTAGTACTTTGAGGATGCGGTCGATAAGGGGTATTTAGGAGCGTAAAAAGCAGGGGGAGTTCATGCGGCTTTTTGGATTAGTTTATGTTATCGTTTCTCATCACACATCTTTATGACGACATGAAATGAATGCCCCTGCATTTATTAAATAATAAAAACTCTCAACCTGGGGAAAAAGTCACTAGGATGAACCCATAACACCACATTGTGTGTGCAACAAGGTTATGGTGGTGGTGCCTAAGACTACCTGGAGTGCACGTGACATGTTGTGAACATTTCCTCAGGCTAGAACGGTGATCTTGGCCAAGTTGCTACTTAAGACAAATGCAGACCACACCTGTGAGGGAAATGCAACAAGGCCTTACAAGCTGCTCCTCTTGTTTAATATGGAGATCCTAAATATCCTTCTTGAGAGTAACACACTAACACACCGTGGTGAAAGAGTTGCACATCAGTAAAAATGATGCTGAATTATTATTAAAATAAGCATGAAAAAGATCAATCGAAGCCATACCTTGTTGAATTACACTGTGTAATGTTTTCCGAACGCTCTTTGTGAGATCTGCCAGTGCTGCTCCTTGCAGTGCGCGAGCGTTGAGGCGATGCAGTTCCTGCTCCGATATATTGTACTTTGGATCAGAGTAGTCGACAATGGCAAATACCTGTAGAGAAACTGTACTTGATGAAATTCCCCAAAAAAACATGACTACTTTTACAAGGAAATGCAAGGAACATGACACAGGAGGATCAACAGCACATCAATTCAATCTCATTTTCTTTACCCAATTTCACTGTGTGGAGTGAGAACGTGAGGTTCGGGGATGGGTGGAAAAACAGTGGAGCATGCACAAAGAGATCACCAGGACTTCATCTTATTACTTTGGGGCAGGGTCGTGGTTGTCGGTTGAGGAAGAACAAAGACATTCATGTTTTAAAGAGAATCCTCTCACAGATACAGTCGTGGCCAAAAATATTGGCACCTTTGCACTTTTTTCTGTTTCTGCTGCCACTACCGCCAGGCTGAACAGTTTACATTTTGTATCCCACTAACAGGCCAGATCTGCATCCGTCACTCAACCAAAACCAAATCCGCTTGTTTATGTTACCTAACCACCGCATTCACCAAGTTTTGTCATAATCCGTCCACAACTTTTTGAAATATCAATATACAGACTTGGCATTTAATATGGAATATTTTTTTTGTGGGGGTGAACTTACTTTTCAAGATGACATAGAACCAAAAGTTCATTGGAATTATGTTGAAATTATTCTAGATTTTGTTAATGTGACCTTTAAAAGAAACAAAAACCACATTTGACATTTCGAAGCCATTAAATTGATCGTTGAAAGTGATGTAAACTGATATCGAACTCAATTCACGGACAGTACTGTGTTAAACTTCTGTACGTTTTCCAGACGTATCTCTTTATTTTGCACATTAGCCAAAAAAAAATTCAACAAAAACAAAAGCTAAATTATGACTGGGATTAAGGACAGTAAAATTACAGTTCAGTACTTTGTGTAACCCCCACGAGCATTCAGGAGAGCACGTACACGTCGAGGCATGCTGTTCATGAGATTTGCCAAGGTTTGGACAGGAATCGCTTGCCATGCAGTAACAATAGTCTGCTGCAATTCACGCACAGAGGTAGGCTGCTGGTCCAAGTTGGCGATTTGACACGTTAATTCTGCCCACAAGTTCTCTATCGGATTCATACCCGGGAACATGGCAGGCCACTCCATATGCTCGACACCACAGTCAGCAAGAAAGTGTTGGATCATGCGAGCATGATGAGGCCGTGCATTGTCATCTTGGAAGACAAAGTTTCTTTGAAAGGCTGCACGAGCAAATGGAAGCAATGTTTCTTCCAGAATGACCCTGTACTTGAACTGGTTCAGGTTTCCATTCAGAACAACCAGGTCAGTTTTGCCCCCTGCATGAAAAGCAGCCCAAACGGTCACCCCACCACCTCCAGCTTGGACTCTTGGCACTATACAATCTTCGTTGTGGGCTTCATGCACTTGACTGTGCACTCGGACGCGGCCATATTGATGATAGACTAGAAATCTAGACTTGTCACTGAAGGTCATGTGATTCCAGTGTCCTGGCTGCCATTGACGGTGCTCTCTGGCCCACTGCAATCGGCGCTGGCTGTGTTGTCTGGTCAGGCGTGGCTTTCTTAGGGGATGCCTGGCACGATAGCCTGCTTGAACCAGTCGTTGGTTGACTAGCCTTCTGGATACAGGCACATTTGTCAGTTGCTGCCACTCAGCCCTAAGCCGATTAGCTGACTTGGTACGGCCATTGCAGACTAACCGGTGCAGCTGGCGATCATCCATCCTTGTGATTCTGTGTGGACGTCCTGGCCTCGGTATTGGAGTAGGGACACCCCTCTGAGCATTTCGTTTCAGGATCTTTGACACCTGACCTTGAGTGATGCCATACTGCCGAGAAATAGCACGCTGTTTCATGCCAGAATTTCGTAAAGCCACCACTCCATGACAAACAGGATTGTCAAGTTGACGGACCATCTCCAGAGGAAGCGGCAATATCTATTGTAGACGTGCAGCAGTTGTTTTCCACTAATACAGAATGCAACAACCCTTATATACCCGATTGTGAAGCCAATCGTCAAATGTACCTGTCCTTACATTTTGTCACGCCACCTGTGATATAATCCTGTTATTGACTTCTTGCTGCGAAAGACAATCAGTGACATGGTTCTTTCAACAAAGACATCACCGAAGGGTAAAGGAAACTCACCAGATTGATACACTGAGTTCAGAAAGTAAACCCAAGTCAAGAAAAAATATATATTCCATATTAAATGCCAAGTCTGTATATAATACAGTCACGTGAAAAAGTAAGTACACCCTATGTAAAGTTTTGACTTTTTCAACATGTTTCAAAATACAGCTATTTGATCTTCATTTCAACAATATTGATAGATAAAGGTGATATAATATAACAAATATCATGAAACATTTACATTTTGTTGTCCATTGTATAACTTAAATAAACATAAATGTAAATTTTGCATGTGGAAAAAGTAAGTACACCCCTACATTTATCACTACTTCAAATATCTAAAATTGGAATCAGGTGCACCAGCTCAGGTGCAAATGATTAGAACATCGTTAGAGAGGATCTTGGAGGAACCTGTCTTATTTAAGCCTCAGACATTTCGTTTGGTTTGCTCTTCGTTGTTGAAGTGTGCGGGGTCACCATGCCTAGATCAAAAGAGCTCTCTGAGGCCTTCAGAAAGAAGGTTATAGATGCCCACGAGTCTGGGAAGGGATTTAAAAAGATCTCCAAACAATTTGAAATCAATCATTCGACTGTCCGGAAGATCATCTACAAGTGGAGAAGATTCCAAACAATTGCCAACTTGTTCAGGCCAGGCTGCCCCAGCAAGTTCAGCCTGAGAGCAGACCGCAAGATGCTGAAAGAAGTCTCGAAGAACCCCAGAATGTCATCACGGGACCTACAGGTAGCTCTTGCCACTGTTGATGTCAATGTGCACGAGTCTCCCATGAGAAAGAGGCTGCACAAATTTGATCTACATGGGAGGTGTGCCAGGAGGAAACCTTTGCTGTCCAGAAAGAACATCAGGGCAAGACTAAAGTTTACCAATGAACACCTAGGCACAGACCCGCACTTCTGGAACAATGTGCTCTGGACAGATGAGTCAAAGGTAGAGCTATTTGGCCACAGTACCAGAAGACATGTTTGGCGAAAACCAAAGACAGCATTTGACCACAAGAAGCTGATACCAACTGTAAAGCATGGTGGTGGAAATATAATGGATTGGGGGCAGCTTTGCTGCATCAGGGTCTGGGCAGCTCACCATCATAGAATCCACTATGAATTCTTCATTGTACCAGAGGGTGCTTGAGGATAATGTGAGGCCATCTGTCGGAGAGTTGAAGCTAAACTGAAGGTGGACCTTGCAACATGACAATGACCCTAAACATACCAATAAATCCACCAAGGAATGGCTGAAAAGAAAGAAATGGAGGGTTCTGGAATGGCCAAGTCAAAGCCCGGATCTAAATCCCATCGAGATGTGGGGGGATTTGAAACGAGCTGTGCATGCGATGAAACCCCTCAAACATCGCACAGCTGAAATAAATCTGCATGGAGGAGTGGGCAAAAATTTCTCCCGGTCAATGTCAGAGACTGGTAAACAGTTATAAGAAACGCCTACTTGAGGTTGTTTCTGCCAAAGTGGGCAATACCACCTATTAGAGCCAAGGGTGTACTTACTTTTTCCACATGCGAAATTTGCATTTATGTTTATTTAAATTATACAATGGACTACAAAATGTAAATGTTTCATGATATTTGTTATGTTACATCACCTTTATCTATCAATATTGTTGAAATGAAGATCAAATAGCTGTATGTTGAAATATGTTGAAAAAGTCAAAACTTTACATGGGGTGTACTTACTTTTTACCTGTAGTGAGCTATTTTTTTTAAGATTGTGTTCGAGTGTTATCAGGATTTTGCAAAATAGACATAATCATATATATATATATATATATATATATATATATATATATATATATATATATATATATATATATATATAGTATATATAGATATATATATATATATTGTTTTGTCAGGGGGTAAAGGAATGTTTAGAGCCAGGTAGATCTGTATAGGTAGGTATTCGACTGTCGCGATAGGGAATCTACCTTGTAATAAGTTCTGTGTTTTTAGGCGGTTTGTCGGGATAAGAGTATACCTGTGAACATACAAGGATGTTCGGGTGTTAAATAGTGTAGGGACTAAGATAAACCCCTGTGTGTCAGACCTGGAAATCATTCCTTTGTCCCTAATGGCAACGCACTCCTATAACACTTAGATAGGTCCTTTAGTGCACACATTAATTAAATTCCCTTCCCTTACAAAGACTGTGGAAAACAGGCAGAAAGCCAGAACGGGGCGCCGCCGATGGAAACGCAGCCAGCCACACCACCAGCTAGCCAAGCAAACAGCCTCGTGGCAAGGCCGGGAGCCATACCCAGGAGGTCTGTTGATTGGGCAGGGGGAGGGGCGAGCAACACCAGTGCAGGAGGCACTCGGCCAATGACAGGGCACCAGCAAAAGAGAACATTGGAGGAGAGTCGACGAAGGTGATAAAAGGGCGCGCCGCACGACATTTTGTCTCTCCCTCTTGCTCTTGGTTCTTCGCTGGTCTCTTGGCGCTGCACGACATATTTTGCTCTCTGCGCTCTCTTCTTCGTGCTGACGGTTTGCTCTTGGTGTGGAGTGGTGCTTTGGAGCGGTCCTTCCAGAGCTTGGAGTCGTGCTCCGCCCTTCGCGGTGCTGTTGGTGCAGGGAGCGAGTGTTGGTGCTGAGCGGGCAGGACCTCTTGGTGTGCAGCGGAGCGAGTAACGTCGGGGCCTGGCGAAGCATGCAAGCGGACGAAGGGTTTCTTCGCGCCAGAGCTTGGACCCGCGTGTGGACAAGACGACAGACAGATAAGGCCGCACACCACATTTCCCCATACATAACGAACGTTTTATTTTCCTTAATTCATTTTCCCTTGTCTGTATCCGAAATCTGTGAGTGTGGACGTCCCGATTAGGCCATCTATTTACCGGCGCGTGATTTTCCTGTCCCACTATTCATTGTAAAATAAACCCTTGTATTATTTTTCTGCATATATCTGAACGCAGTTTTCCGTGTGGTTTATTTAATTTGCAGCGTAGTACACTACTCTCACAGTCCGCTACACTATGAGCCTCTTCAAGTGGATGTTCATTGTCACAGCTCGGCCTCGAAGGGCCTGAGCGATCCATGCGGGTGGTTGGTCGCCTGTATGGGATGTCCGTCCGGCATTTTCGATCCAAGCGGGGAGGGATTGATGGGCCGAGGTGCAGGGCTCCATCCCTGTGCGGGGCCTCGCGGTCCCACGCACGGTGACCCAGCCGGCCACGGTCGGAGCACCGCACCCGACAAGGTGCGCGGCTCCGAAAACTTCTACCTCCCCTTGAACCTCGCCGATCACCCTTGCCGCCATACGGCACCAACCATACAGTGAGGGGGCCGGTACGAATCGTGCACGCCGGTCCATGTGAGACCGACGCGGCACCGATCCCCTCCAGTCCCTGCAGCACACAACTCACCGGGGGCTCGCGTCTGCTACCCGTCCCGCTAGGCGCTACCCCGGTCGGTTTCGATGCTTGAGCCGCGTCCTCACACTTCGCGACCCACTCCACACTCGCACACCCAGGTGCACCCGTGCCTCTCACACATCCCGTTATGCACTCTTTTTTACACACTCAGGTGTGCACTTTCCCTCACACTCCGTACTCGTACCTGCACACCTTGGCGCACTCACGCCTTTCACACACTCGGTTATGCACTCTTTCCGCACACAGTCTGGTGTGCATTCTCCCTCACACTCTGTAACACACTCGGCCATCGCACACTCTTTTTCTACACCCCCAGGTGTGCACTCTCCTGTTACACACTCCGTAACACACTCAGCCATCGCACACTCTTTTTCCACACCCCCAGGTGCGCACTCTCCCGTTACTAACACTGCGTAACACACTCTTTTCCTGCACACTCCGGCGCACACTTTTCTCTCACACACTCGGGTATGGACTCCCTCTCATACCGCACAATGGGCCCATCACGAACGCCCGGGTCTCGCCTTTCTCCCATGCGCGCCGAAAACCCGTTCGTGCCAAACACATTCGCGCCATTTTCGCTACTCAGCTCGGACGGGCCCTCCTTCTCCGCTGGCACCTGCAAACTTTTTATTTCATTAGCAAGCCCGGCATCACGGTGCAAATACAGACTTTGTTCACATTCCATCTCTTTCTCCCGCGATTTGTTCACTTTCTCTCCCGTCTCTTCAGCCCCAATTATTTATTTTTCCTCGACGATCGTCGGCACCCCTGAAATTCTCTTTTCCAACTCGGCCAGCGCCCCCAAAATTTGGTTTTCCAATGCGACGATCGCCGGCTGCTCTACACCCCGCGTCGCGATTCCCATAGCCCCAGTCAACTTGGCTGTGCTTCGCTCAAGCTCGCTCCCCACGCGTTCTCCACACCGCGTCACCTCGTCGCGCACCACCGCGACCTTCCCGCTCAACATGTGCCCAATGTCCTCCCCTGCCTTTTTCATGTCCCTCTTTGACTCTGCCATCATCTTTTCCATTTCACCACCCATTTTGTTTTCCAAACCCTCCATGTTACAACTTGCTTCGTCCCTCTGGGTGTCCATTTTGTTTTCCAATCTCTCCTTCATTTCTTTCAATTCCCGGGTGGATTTGTCCCCCTGCATGTCCAAGGATGCTTTTATTTGAGCCAATCGATCCCCCTTTATTTTCATGGATGCTGTCATTTGCGCCATAAACAATTGCATGTACCTTGGCACCGCGGGCTCGGCTTCCGCCGCCACGTGCGAGGCGCCGCCATTTTCTTCCCCTGCTGCCGCCCCTACTTCAACTTCTTCCTCCACTACCAACTGTCCCTGTTGGTCCTGAGCCATTAATTTTTCTTCTTCTACTACCCCCACCGGCATTTGACCATCTTGGCCAGCCATAGTACGAATATAAATTTTGATTTTAACACTAAATTTTATCCACTCGTAATTTTTGAGTGCGTGAAGCGCACTCTAGGTCCAATTATCCCACTCTCCCAGACACCAATTTGTTGCGGCCAATTTGTCCCAAAAATAATTTCAGGGTTAAAATCCCACTCCTGACTACCAATTTGTTGCGAATCACCCGAAGCCCATTCCCATTACAAAGGGGGGATTAAACCCCTTTTCCCCCCCTGGGTCTTCGTGTCCACGAGGCCGAATCACCACTTCTGGAGCAAGCGTGAAAAAGGGTATCGGGTCAACGTCACACGTACCTTTAACCCACGCTGCCACGAAAGCGGGGACCGAACCTCACACAAGCCACGCTTAATTGAGTACGCCCGAGCGGTATGCGTATCACGTGACTCGTGCCGTTACTTTTATGGAACCCGATTCGAGCGGTTCTAGTCGTACCATGCGAGGCCAATCAATGGAAGGGACGGGAACAGTCAAATCAGAGGAATAACACGATTTATTATTTAAGTACAATGATTCGCCGAAGGAAAGGGGACACAGAGCAGAAGCTTAATCAATCTTAACTAATACCCAGACACAGGGCCCACTCACGCACACGGGGAGAAGAAGAGAAGAAGTTCGCGCGCCAAACGCGCTTTGTCGTCAGTCGCTCCGGGGCAGCTCGCCCGGCGTGGCTCTCGGATGTTCACGGCACGTATGCAGGAGAAGGCAGGCAGGAGGAAATCGCGCGTCTGTGGCCCGGCACGGGTCTCCTCTCGAGCGCACGATTAATACAGCGCAGGGCACGGGGCACGGGGAAAGTTCGTGTACAATCTCGATAACCGGCAATTCAATGCACTCGTTTGGCGGCGCATTCTCGTGCGTTCTCATGCTCAACTCAACTCCACTCACTCTCACAGGGAACTGAGGTGGGGGGGGGGGGGCTTGGAGCAGGGTTATATGGCTCTGCCCCGGCCCTACTCGAATGTTCCAAAACCCCACCTCTCATCGTCGTGGTTAGCCACTCCCCTCGAGCCCTGATTGGCGGCTCATTGCTTACCGGCCACTCCCTCCTGCAGCGCCTCCCTTCGGCCTCGCCAGACTTGTTCAGGCCTGCCACGTGGCATGCTATTGCCAAAAGACTGCCCTACTCACGGGCCTGCTCAACGCAAAACTAACACAGGACGGGACTACACTTACATTCACTAAGAAATAACTGAACTATCGCGAGGCTTCATGTTGTGGTGCATCTACCTACGAGGGGGTTTATTCTTTATTTCAAAACCACTATATATATATATATATATATATATATATATATATATATATATATATATATATATATATATATATATATATACAGGGTGGGCCATAAGTAGCCATACATAGGGTTTTTAAAAGTGGTCGTAGACGCACAGCCACAAATGAAGATACAACGGACAGAATACCTCTGACATCAACTCATCCTGGGAATTCTTCCAAAGTAAATTGCTCTCTCTCATGCACAGATTTATCCCATCTCGTCTTCAGTTGTCATACCCTTCCTCCCGTCCATGGTACACGGAATCTTGTGGTGAGGCTGTTGCCCAGAAACAACTTGCCTTCGTCTCCTGGAAAGCAAATCCAACGGAAGGAAATCTCATTTCCTTTCACAAAGCCCGAAACAAGTGTGTGTCCACCCTCAGGAGAGCCAGGAAACAATATCTCTCCGTTCTCAAGACCGAACTCTCTTATCTGTCTCCCTCTTCCAAATCCTGGTGGCATCTGGTCAAATCCGTTTCTGGTGTTTGTTCCCCCTCCATCCCCTCCCTTACCTCAAACGGCTACACAGCTGACTCCGCACGTGAAAAAGCTGAATGCCTCAACTCTGTGTTTGCCTCTAAATCTTGTGTCCCAAACCCATCCCTCTCTGTACCCACCATACCCAGTCGTACCCTGCTGCTCCTGGACTCCGTGTCCTTTCCTCCTGACAAGGTGGAAAAGTTTCTGTCAACCCTCGACTCTGATTCTGCAACTGGACCCGACGGCATCAGCCCACGGGTCCTAAAATCCTGCTCTGCTGCTCTATCTCACCCTCTCTCTGTTCTCTTCACCCTCTCTTTTGCTCAAGGTCAACTGCCATCTGCTTGGAAATCAGCCAACATCACCGCTTTGCACAAAAAAGGTGCAAAAACAGATCCTAGCAACTACAGACCAATCAGCCTTCTACCAATTATCAGCAAAGTCATGGAATCCATCATTGCTTCGGATATGAAATCTTTCCTCTTCTCCAATGGCTTGATCTCTGATCATCAATTTGGTTTCAGACCAGGTCACTCTACTCTGGACATGCTGCTTCTGCTGTCTCAACAATGGATGGAGGTCCTCAATGCCAAACAGGAAATTAGAGCTGTCTCCCTCGACATATCACGTGCCTTCGACACGGTCTGGCACCCCGCTCTGCTCACCAAACTCTCCTCCTTTGGTATCCATGGAAATCTCCACGCATGGCTGGCGGACTTCCTCTCTAGTCGTCGTCAACGTGTGGCCCTGAATGGGTTTCTCTCATCTCCTCTTCCTGTTCAGGCTGGAGTTCCCCAAGGCAGTGTTCTGGGCCCCGTGCTTTTTCTGGTCTTCATCAATGATCTCTCTGACTCTCTCGAAAATCCTCTCTATCTCTTTGCTGATGACTCCACTCTCTGCCGCTCCATTCCTCTTCCCTCAGATCGGCAGTCTGCTGCCTCCTCACTCTCTGAAGACCTGGACAAAATCACAGACTGGTCAAACAAGTGGAACATGTCTTTCAATCCTGACAAATCTCACACTCTTACTATGTCTCTCCGAAAAGATCGACTGGACAACCCTCCCATCTACTTTCTCAACAATCCTCTCCAAGAAGTTCTGTCGCTCAAGATTTTGGGTCTCACTATCTGCCATGATCTTTCTTGGGAAAACCACATTTCCAAGCTGGCCTCCAAAGCCAGTCGCCGACTGGGCATCCTCCGTCGTGCGAAGTCCTTCCTCGGCACACCTGAGCTCCTCACCACATACAAGGCTTTCATCCGCAGCTCAATGGAATACTGTTCTCCCCTATGGGCCGGTGCTCCTGCCTCACACCTAGCTCGGCTTCACGCTGTTGAAACCAAAGCTTTCAGAATTATTGGAATCTCCCGCGATGAAGCTATCTCTGAGGGCCTTTCACTCACTCACCGCAGGCAGGTAGGTGGTCTTTCTGTCTTCTACCGACTCCTCTCCGACCTTGCACCCCCAGCTCTCTCTGTGCTCTGTCCCCCAAATATTCCTACAGGTCGCACAAGATCTGCCAGCAACCCTCTGATGGTTAAACTGCCGAAATCTCGGCTCTCTGCTCACCTTCACTCTTTCATTCCTCTTTTCTCCCGCCTCTGGAACAAACTCCCTCACTCCCTTCAATCCCACTCCTCCCTCCAGGTCTTTAAAACAGCTGTTCACCACCATCTCTTATCTTCCCCCATCCAAAACCTTGATCTTTTCTACCCCCGCTAATTCACCCCAGATCCACCTTGTTTGAAATTCCAACTTCTTTCCTGGAAGTCCTGGCAGTGTCCATATGTTTTATACCTCTCCCACCGCCCCCTTCCCACTCCCCCCCCCGCCCCAAAGCCCTCGCCCTCTCTCAGATCTCTCGATGTCTCCATGTCTCTCGGTCCCTGCTCTCAAATGTTGTGTTTGTGTCCTTCCCCCTCTCTCCCCATCTTGTCTACCGCTCCCTATGTTATATGTTTTATGTGTCGGTTTGTCTTTCTGTGTGATTAATGTTCGCTCTTTCACGAGCCTCGATCTTGTATACAAAAAAATAAAAAAATAAAAATAAAATAAATACTAACAAAGCTTACACGGAGTCCCCTAAAAAGTACACGACGGTTGTCTGCAGAAAGCGGTGTCAGCAGATCGAGTATCAGGTGCATTTTGAAAGCAAACAAATGGCATCCATACAAATTGCATATGGCGCAGCATCTGAGTGAAGACGACCCGGATAGACAGATGGAATTTTGTGAATGGGCATTAAGCAAATTGAACGATGACGCAAACTTCTCATCTGGGATCTTGTTTACCGATGAAGCCAATTTTTACGTCAATGGAGAGGTTAATCGGCAAAACTTACGTTATTGGAGTAATTTCATAAAAGTGTTTATTTTCCCTATGTATGGTTACTTTTGTCCCACCCTGTATATATATATATATATATATATATATTGTTGCGGATCTCTAACGTCGGCCTCCCCCTTATCAAGGGGGGATTAATCCTCTTGTCTTTTTACGAGCCGACGCGATCCCGGGGCTATCACGTTCCTTCCGGTCGGTGTTAAATAGGGTTGTAAGCCGAATTAGTCTTATTACCTAAGTACTAACACCGGCCGTGAAGCAAGGAAATAACCCCACCCAAACCACGGCATTAGTGGACACGCCGAGCGAAGCGAGCCGCGATTCGGGCCGTTAACAGGCACTAAACCCGATTCGAGCGGTTGTCAATCGTGCCACGCTTACCCAATGGAGAAATCACTAAGACGGTCGAATTAAGAGGAAAAACAGGAAGAACAGGTAATTTATTTACAATTGTATGGGAAGGAAGAGATGTACACACTTTGTACAAATAAGAAGAGGAAGAAAAAGCAATGTACAGGGAAGAGGAAGAAGCAGATACACAGGCAGCCTTATACAGTCTTATACTTATCCCTGGACACGGGCCCGTTCGCACTCAGACTCACTCTCAGACTCACTCACACAGGGTTGTAGATGGTCGGGTTGAGGGTCCACCGATGGCGTCCACAGCTCGCTCCGGTCCCCGACTCATACCACGAAGCAGCTGGTGATGGTAGATGGCAGACGGCAGGCGAGATCGCCGCGGGTCGGTGGCACGGATCGGACAGTTATACTGGGGGGAAGGTAGGCTGGCGATTATACTGCGTACATAATAGTTGTACCGGCGCCTTTATACACGCTCCCGGTATCGCTATGTACAATGCGCCACTTCCCCAATGATGTCACCAAAGCGCCTTTCCACAAAAGTCCTTCAATACTGGCGCCTTCCACGAATGCCAATGCTTTGCTTCCCTCACGCGTCCTTTACAACGCTGCAGTCCTTCTCAATACTCGAGCGCCTGCCTCTCCCTTCTCATAACTCGTTCAACAGAGGACCCCGGCTCATAACTTCAGCTCAACACTCAGCGCATGTCCTCCTCATAACTTGTCACTGTGAACTCACGAGCGCCTCTCTCTTCTCATCTTGATACTGCAACTGACGAGCACCTCTCCCTTCTCATAACTAAGGTGGGGGCCTCGCGCAAAGGGTTTTATTGCCACGCCCAGCGAACCCTCTGGAATCTCTAGCCACACCCTGTCAGGCGATGTCGCCTCAGCCCTGATTGGCTGGTGGCCCTTACCGTCCCTCCTGCTGCCGATCCGATCTCAGCCTCGCTGCCACTCCACCCCCTTTATGGGCCTTACCTCGTGGCTGGGCTAGTTCCAGCAAACCAGCAAACCAAGAGCAGCAAACGCTGCTGGCAGCCAAAGCGTAACAAACTGCGAGGGGCAATGGGGTGCAGACTGGATAGTGCTCAATGGAGTCGATTGGAGGGAGGGTGCAAAATGGATGGGGCCTACTCTTATTTGTTTTACACAACGCAGATGCAACTATTGGAAATGGCCTTATCCTAAACACATACACATACTAACGTTCTAAGGTGACCTACGTGTTGCTTGTGGCCTAACTATGGGGTGCAACCTTTAACCTTTAATGATGTTACTTGTGTGGGTTCTCAAAACGGCAACAATATATATATATATATATTGTGAAGAATCACTTAAAAATTAAAAGCTTCTCTTGTTTGGATTTTCACCAAAATTGAATCAATGTGTTCTTGTCACACACCTAACCTGTTCACCAGGTTTCATCCAAATCCGTCCTTCACGATTTGAGATATTGTGCTATACGTATGTTGTGTTTAGCCCTATCTCTCAAATGGTGATGACTCACTTAAAAATTCTTGGAGCCGGATCCGTATCTGGATCTTCAACAAAATTGCATGTATTTGTTCTTGTTATACACCCAGCCTATGCATCAAATTCTGTCCGAATCCATCCACAACCTTTGGAGATATCCTGCTCACATCCAACCAAACAGACAAGCGGGTGAAAACTCAACCTCTGTCCACCTTCAGCGGTGGAGGTAATTAACAAACTGCGACTCCATGTTGTATCTATGCATGTAAAATGTATCTCGTTTGGTATCATGCCTTTATTCTGGTCAAATGTTGAGATTTGCATTCATGGGGAACTTTTCAAAAGCAGCACCGGAAGTGGCCGCCAGAAATGGGAAACACCTGATTGCCAAAATGCACGGAGACCATACATCGCATTATATAATTGAAATGTTCCTACACAAGACGATTAACATCCAGGACCGAAGGAGATAACCGTGATTGATGGCAAACGTGTTTGGAAACTAAAGATTGTGTTAAGTTGATAGATTTTCAAATTTATCTTTCTGATGATATTCAACTTAAATCCTTCCCAGTTATAACATCCAAATTGATTTCAACTCTAACAGTCAGTGCCGTCTCACCTTGCGCAACAATTTCCCTGCAAACGCATGGAAATCCAGGAAAGGCCCAAGGCGGGAGGCTGGACCGTATGCAAACGGGTCGGTGATGAAGGTGATGTGTTGGCCAGACAACAGGCAGGTAAACACATTGCCGTGGCGGCGCTTACATTCTTGCAGGAAAGCCAGGCGTTTAGTTGCAAACTCTCGGGACACACCAACGTAAGGTAACCATCCTGACACCAACGGTGGTTCGCCTGAGTTCCTGGAAACAGAAGTCATTATTTTGTACACAAATTCTACACTGATAGAAGAGCGAAGCGACTGAGGGTAAAAAGACGACCAGGGGGTAAAAAGACGACCGAGGGTAAAAAGACGACTGAGGGTAAAAAGACGACTGAGGGTAAAAAGACGACTGAGGGTAAAAAGACGACCGAGGGTACAAAGACGACTGAGGGTACAAAGACGACCAGGGGGTAAAAAGACGACCGAGGGTACAAAGACAACCGAGGGTAAAAGGTCGACCGAGGGTAAAAAGACGACCGAGGGTAAAAAGACGACCGAGGGTAAAAAGACGACCGAGGGTAAAAAGACGACCGAGGGTAAAAAGACGACCGAGGGTACAAAGACGACCGAGGATAAAAATACGACCGAGGGTAAAAAGTCGACCGAGGGTAAAAATACGACCGAGGGTAAAAAGACGACCGAGGGTAAAAAGACGACCGAGGGTAAAAAGACGACCGAGGGTAAAAAGACGACTGAGGGTACAAAGACGACCGAGGATAAAAAGACGACTGAGGGTAAAAAGTCGACCGAGGGTACAAAGACGACCGAGGGTAAAAAGACGACCGAGCGTAACAAGAAGACTGAGGGTAAAAAGACAACCGAGGGTAAAAAGGCGACCGAGGGTACAAAGACGACCGAGGGTACAAAGACGACTGGGGGTACAAAGACGACCAGGGGTACAAAGACGACCGAGGGTAAAAATACGACCGAGGGTACAAAGACGACCGACTGACAATGGAACAACGGGTGGACGCAACAAGGAAGGAAACTAATGAATAGGAAGAGGAGATCGGAGGGAAGGAAACAGTAATCTGTAAGAAGGAAGGTTGAAACATGGTCAATGTTTTGGGATAAAGTGAAGCTGGAGCTTCAAATGTTCAAGGAAGACAAACAAGACAAGTACCGGTATGCTAAAGCTTTCAATGATGTAGTTGAAAATATTCAGCTGGCAGATCCTAGGACATGAACGGAACTTCTTAACGAGTGCACGACCCTCAGAAAAGCTGGTTGCTGCAGGAAGTGATATCTGAAGCTCCGGATGTTGAAACTTTTTGGTAACAGAATTGGGATGTACCAGCTCATTCCCCCTAAAAGATGTTCTCAATGCAGGTTTCAGGAAGACAACGTCTCATTCTATGTCTGGAAAGCTTATAGGTGACCAGTCTGCAGTTCCTTAATAGACAAATGATCAAAAAGTTTTGTATCAGACAGCACTGATGATCAAAGGTGACATTTCTCAATGTGAAGGTATTGGTCCCAGACTCGGAAAGATAACAGATCAAGTCTCATATCAGCGAAAGCCACACACACGTCTGTACTGACTTATAAGATGGATCATTTCATGATAGTCTGTACTGACTTATAAGATGGATCATTTCATCTGATGATACCAGAGAAAATGAGTTCTCTCCAGACCGTAAAAACCAATCAGACTAAAGAAGAATGATTATGGTGGCTCAGGATATGCACATTGTGCTTCATATGCAAGGATCAAGACGCGTAAGCACACACAGTGCCTTCAGAAAGTATTCATACCCCTTGATTTTTTTTCACATTTTGTTGTTACAGGCTGAATTTAAAATGGACGAAATTGAGATGGTTTGTTGTTGATCTACACATAATACCCCAAAATGTCAAAGTGAAATTTTAAAAATAATTTTTACAAAAATATTTAAAATGAAGTACAGAAATATGTAATTTCCATAAATTTATTCATCCACCTGAGTCAATACTTCAAAGAAGCCCCCTTGGCAGCGATTACAGCTTTGAGTCTTCCTGGGTATGTCTGTATCAGCTTTGCACATCTGGATTTGGGGAGTTTCTCCTATTCTTCCATAAAGATTTGCTCAAGCTCTGTCAAGTTGGATGGGAAGCATTGGTGAACAGCAATCTTCAAGTCTTTCCACAGATTCTCAATGGGATTCAAGTCTGGGCTTTGGCTGGGCCACAAATGGACTTTCATGTTCTTGTTCTGAAGCCATTCCAGTGTTGCTCAGGCTGTATTCTTGGGGTCATTGTCTTTTGATCTTTTGATCTCTGAAGCAGGTTCTCCTCAAATATTTGCCTGTATTTGGCTCCAATAATTGTTCCCTCTATCTATATAAGTCTCCCAGTGCCTGCCACTGAAAAGCATCCCCATAGCATGATGCTGCCACCACCATGCTTCTTGGTAGGAATGGTGTTAGATGGGTGATGAGCTGTGCTCGGTTTCCGCTAGATGTAGTGCTTTGCATTCAGGACAAAGAGTTCAATTTTCATCTCATCAGATCACAGAATATTTGCCTCATGCTCTCAGAGTCTTTCACGTGCATTTTTGCAAACTCCAGGAATGCTGTAATGTGCTTTTTTCTTCGGAGTGGCTTCCATCTGGTCACTCTACCATAAAGCCCAGATTTGTGAAGTGCTGCAGAGAATTGTCCTTCCGGCAGGTTCTCCCATCTCAGCCCAGGAATTCTGTAGTTCTGTCAGAGTGGTCATTGGATTCTGGTTCACCTCCCTGACCAAGGTCCTTCTTGCCCGGTTGCTCAGTTTGGTCAGACGACCAGCTCTAGGAAAAGTCTTTGTTCCATATTCTTTCCAGTTCCTAATGAGGGAGCTCACTGTGCTCTTGGGGAACATTCAACACTAGAAAGTGTTTTATACCCTTTCTCAGATCTATGCCTCCTCACAATTCTGTCTCGGAGTTCTTCGGACACTTCCTTGGACTTCATGGTCGAGTTTCTGCTCTGACATGCACTGTCAACTGGGGGATCTTATACAAAAGTTGTTTCTTTCTCAATCATGTCCAATCAATTGAATTAGCCACAGGTGGACTCCAATCAAGTTGTAGAGACATCTCCTGGATGATCAAAGGAAAATGGATGCACCTGAGCTCAATTTGGAGTGTCATAGCAAAGTGGTTGAATACTTATTGACTCAAGACATTTCAGCTTTCCATTTTTAATTAATTTGTGAAAAATTCTAATAAAACTATTCCACTTTGACATTATGGGGAATTATGTGGAGATCAGTGACAAAAAATCTCAGTTTAATACATTTTAAATTCAAGCCGTAACACAACAAAATGTGAAAAATGTCAAGGGGTGTGGATACTTTCTGAAGGCACTGTATCAGGCTCAAAATAACTGATCACCTTGCCACACAGAATGGGGTATTGTTCCTCCTATGATGAGACAGAAGTGATGGATACTAGTCCAGCCAAGGAACTCTTAGCACAGAAGAACGTGGGATTGTCATACCAGGTTATATTTGTCCTGGTGCATTTGTTCAGATTGCCAGTGACAATGTTATAATTGAGGAAACATTAATAATAATAATAATAATAATACATTTATTTTGTATAGCGCTTTTCAAGAAACCCAAAGACGCTTTGACATAGTACGTAAAACAAAGACAAAAAAGACAAAAATACATAATTAAATAACCAAACAGAAAGGAAGGAGAAGGAGAAGAGACGGTCAGGGGTTGAATGTGGTGTTGAACAGGTGGGTCTTGAGTGATGATTTGAATGTGGTGAGTGAGGAGGAGTCTCTGATGGTTTGAGGTAGTGAGTTCCAGAGTGTGGGAGCGGTGATGGAGAAGGCCCTGCCCCCCAGGATCTGAGTTTGGTCCGGATGGGGAGGGGGAGACAGGGGGGGACAGGAGGTTGGCAGCAGCAGAGCAGAGGGTGTGGGTGGGAGTGTGTCTGGGGAGGAGGTCAGTCAGGTAGGATGGGGCCAGGTTATGGAGGGCTTTGTAGGTCAGGAGGAGGATTTTGTACTGGATTCTCTGGGAGATAGGGAGCCAGTGGAGCTTGTGAAGGACGGGGGTGATGTGGTCCCGGGAGTGGGTGAGTAGACGGGCAGCGGAGTTCTGAATGTATTGAAGTTTATTGATGATATTTGAGGGTGAACCATAGAGGAGGCTGTTGCAGTAGCCCAGACGGGAAGTGATGAAGGCATGGATGAGGGTTTCTGCAGCTGTGGAGGAGAGGGATGGATGGAGACGGGCAATGTTTTTCAGATGAAAGAAGGCTGTCTTGGTGATCTGTTCAGTGTGTTTGTCGAAGGAGAGGGTTTGGTCAAAGATGATGCCAAGATTCCGGATGTGAGGGGAGGTGGATAGTGGATACTGGGATACCGTCGATGTTGAGGGTGAAGTTGTGGGTGGATTTGGTGAGCGTTTTTGGTCCAATAATGATTATTTCGGATTTATCACAGTTTAGTTTGAGGAAGTTGATTTGAAGCCAGGATTTTATTTCAGTGATGCAGTTTGTCAGGATAGAGTGGGTGACGGTGGAAATTGACTTGGCGGAAATGAAAAGCTGGATGTCATCGGCAAAGCAGTGGAATTGGAGACCATGACGATGGATTAAGTGAACAAGGGGGAACAGGTACAGGATGAAGAGGAGGGGCCCGAGAACTGAACCTTGGGGGACACCTTGGGGGAGGGGAGCGGTGGGGGGATTTGCAGTTATTGATGGAGATGAACTGGTGCCTGTCGGAGAGGTATGATTTGATCCAAGAAAGGGCAGTGCCAGTGATGTTAAATGTGGTTTCAAGTCGGGTAAGGAGGATGATGTGATTGATGGTGTCAAAGGTGGCGCTGAGGTCGAGAAGGATGAGAATGTTGAGGTTACCGGCGTCGGAGGAGAGGAGAAGGTCGTTGGTGATTTTGAGGAGTGCAGTTTCCGTACTGTGGTTGAGGCGGAATCCGGATTAGAATGTTTCATACAGGTTATTGGCAGAGATGTGATGTTTGAGTTGAGTGGCTACAGCGCGTTCCAAAACTTTTGACAGAAAGGGTAGGTTGGAGATGGGTCTGAAGTTATTTGGGGTGTCAGGGTTGAGTCCAGGTTTTTTCAGAATGGGGGTGACAGCAGCGACTTTGAGGGATGGTGGGACGATGCCAGTAGACAGGGAGGAGTTTATCGTTGCAGTCATAAGTGGAGAAAGAGCAGGAAGGCAAGCCTTAACAAAGCTGGAGGGGATGGGGTCCAGAGTGCAGGTGGCAGTTTTCATTCCTGTGAGGAGTTCAGAGAGGTCAGTAGGGGAGACTGGGGAAAACCGAGATCGGGGTTGGCAGGATAAGGGGGGGCAGATGGTTTGAGGGGGAGCAGGTGAGGTGGTGGTTAAGCTGCTGTAGATGTTGTCTATCTTGCTTTGGAAGAATGAAAGGAAGGAGATGCAGTTGTCTACTGTGAATGACTGGGTGGTGGTATCCAGGGGGCTGAGGAGTTTGTTTATTGTGGAGAAGAGTGCTTTTGGGTTACCGGAGCCAGAGTGGATTATTTGAGAGTAGTAGGTGGAGCGGGCGTGGGAGAGGGCATCTTTGTAGTGCTGCAGGTCGTCTTTGTAGGCTTGGGAGTGGATTGTGAGACCTGTTTTATTACGGAGTCTTTCAAGTTGGCGGGCACGGGTTTTCATCAGGCGGAGTTCAGGGGTAAACCAGGGAGCAGAATGGGTGAAGGAAACTGTTTTGGTTTTTATAGGCGCAAGCTGGTCGAGGCAGGAGGAGAGAGTGTGGTTGTAGTAGTCAGTGAGGTCAGAGGGGCTGTGCAAATCAATGAAGGGAGAGGTGGACATCTTTTCGGAGAGGGAAGATGAGAATGAGGTAGGTGAAAGAGAGTTTAGCTTACGGAAGTTGATTATGCGTTTTTGCCTTGGTGCTGGGGTGGGAATGTTGATGGTCATAGTGATGGCTAAGTGATCGGAGAGGGTGAGGTCAGAGCCAGAGAGATGGTGTAGATTTAGTCCAATAGAACAGACAAGGTCGAGAATGTGACCACGGTTATGGGTGGGAAAGTTGACATGTTGAGTGAGGTTAAAGCAATTAAGAATATCAATGAAGTCAGCGGTTATTGTGGAGTCAATGGAGTCCATGTGGATATTGAAATCACCGAGGAGGAGGGTTGAGGGGGAGAAGGAGCAGAGCTGGGTCAGAAAGTAAGAGAAGTCAGACAGGAATGATGGGTGTGGTTTGGGAGGGCGGTAGACAACTGCCATGACTGACTGTGTGTAACCAGAAAGTTTAAAAGCCAGGTGTTCAAATGATGGAGCAGATGAGATGGAGATGAGGCTGGTCTTGATGTCCTGTCGGTGTATTACAGCAATTCCACCACCTCGGCCCTCCGAGCGTGGTTTATTGATTATTGACATTGGATGGCAATTATACTGTACTTACTACACATGCAGCAAGCCTTGTTATGTATTTTATTAAAGAACAGCTTGGAACACCTCCAGGGCCAAGCTGGACAGCAAATCATTCTGATGGAGGTATTTTGACACTTTCATGATGGACCAAGATTACTGACTTTCTTTAGGTGTTGTTAGACTGGTTCCTGGTTATGGATTCATTGCATTCATTTTCCTACAACATGGCCCTTGCTTGGGTTCTTATTAGACAATGTCCAACTGAACTCTTTGGTGTCGACATATCTCTGGTGGAGCTTGTGGATCCTGATGGGCACAGAGTGCCCAGCTAGAGTGGCTTTCATGCTTGATCATTTCTGCCATTCCCTGCAAAACTTTGGTGGGTATTGCCCTACATTTGATGCATGTACGATTGAAGAAGCTGACACCATGATGATGTTGCATGACACGCATGTTATCATGTAGATCATTGATTGTTAACCTTTTTCTCACCATGGACTGGCAAAGGTCATGATAAATGACCGTGGACCACCAATTGGGAAGGTTCATATAGCCATCCATTCTATCATAGCGAATACCGGCCCAACATTGTGTGCAGCACTCCCTGCAGACCATGCACTCACAGAATGCGACACAAGTTCCCCATCAGGAGTTTGTAAAAAAAAAAAAGAAGTCCTTTAACATTCTCAAAATCATCAAGGAGCATCAGAAAACACTTTCAGAAGTTGGAAGGACATTATCTGTACTAGAAGCAGTCTAGATGCAAAATGTGAGAAGTTGGTGTGCTGCCTCAACAAACGTGCAAAGAAGACAAGGACCACGACTGATAATGGCAGGTACCAGGTTTTCTGACAAAAGAAGCCGAGGAATGAAGGATTCCCACCAACATCTGACATTCTGGCCATTCATATTGGATGGGCCAACTACTAGAGGCTAGTATAGAGAGGAACAATAACAGCAAGGCAGGATGTGGATTGGAAATCAAAGATGGCAGTTTTCAGGCTGAAATGATGGCCAATGAACCAGAGATCGTATGGATTTAGTTGCCTGTCACTGTGCAAACTCTGCCTCCTGCCATGACTGCACATGTCCAGTGCATTGCCTTGCCTGTAGAAACATGTGTATGCATGGCTGATGATCCAAACAAACACTTCATTGCTTGTGATGATGGTAAACTGTGATGTGATGAAGCCAAAAGTGATGATCATTGTATACTATGATCATGATGATCATGATAAGCGGGATGAAGGTTGACTCCGAATCCTGATAAACGATAATAGTGTGGAGTATAGCTGTATTATTACATCGAAAAAAACATTTGATGCCAGTACATGGGTGTTATTACTACATCCCTATGGCGTTTCCGTTACTTGGTGGCTGATCCCCATCACAAACAACATAAACTAGAACGGCACTCGGTAGTGCACACACACCTTCGCCATGCTCAACAGTTTTGTATCCACTGATGGGATGAATCTGGATTCGGACCTAGCACAAGATGAAATTGGCTTGTCCTTACCGCCTAACCAACTCATCCACCAAGTTTTGTTATAATCCGTCCACAACTTTTTGAGATATCCTGATAAATATCGTTTTTGGCCATATCTCTCGATGGTGAAGAATCACTTAAAATTCTAGTACCGGATCCATATCTGGATCTTCACCAAAACCTATCATTTCGTCCTTGTCACACATCCATCCTCTCCACCAAATTTCTTGTCCAAATCTGTCCACAACATTTTGAGATATCTTGCTCACAGGCAAACAGACAGACAGGGGTGAAAGCATAACATCTGCCCACCTTTGGTGGCGGAGTTAAAATCCTCAGGTGGGGGCACTTCTATCGAAGGACCAATCGCATGAAGAAAGATCTTCATGTGAATAATGAATTTACACCAAAACGCCGGAACGAATCTTAGGACGAATTTTGTTAAGGTATTTTTTTAATGGAATTTCGCACACCACAAAGGCAAAGGCCACGCAAAGGTGTAGGCATCACAAAGGAAAGGATACATGGGTCAGAATTTTGAACGAGGTACATTTGGGCCTCCCAGGGGTCAAATTTTTTTTTTTTGGAATAGCTAAAAATCACCTTGATATCCTTAAAGCCCTAAGCCTGGGCTATCAAACGCAGCCAAACTGACACCGATCGGCCCAGAGGTTCCGTTTTTATTCATGGTCAAAGTTTCCCTTCCTTGTTAGCATAACGTAAGAGACCAAAATAAGATATATGAATTCCTTCCTCTTCTTCCCGAAGATGCTGTTTCGGCTAGTTTTGCGTACTTAACGCACCAGGAGCGTCCCGATCTTTTGAAATGGCATAGAATTCAAGCTAATGTGATGGTCTGATGGTATATTTCACTTCGATATGCACTTACCTGGCTTACAGGGAGCATGACCGGTGCGTAACGTAAGAGACCGTTATGGTTTCTAAATTCACACTCAAGCTTGTTGTGTCTCAGAGAAACAAAGGAGGTCAATGATTTTTACAGAGTTAATACATACGTATAAGTGCTGTTTGTTGCGCCCTAAAGAAGAACTATGGAACACCCTGATATGTGTAAAACAGGGCTTATATAAATATCTCTTACGTTACGGTTCATCTGCTTCATCCTATATGAGGAGGAGCTGTGACTCAGGAACTGACATGAGTAACACAAAAACACATTCAGTAGAGTAGTTATATAGATCTACTTTTATTCCAGCTGTGAAAAGTATCTGAAAAAGGCTTTTATAATGAATGCATGGCTTTGAAGGGTAACGAAATACTAAAAAAATGCCCTTCTTCACCATTTTTTGAGGTTCAGAGGCTTATAACATGTAGATAATTGATAAAAAAAGTATATACAACTATACATTTTCTGAAAGCCGTGATTGTGTTCTACAAGATGACACCTAAATGTACTAATTCAGAACATTTGGGACAAAGTTATATAGGTTTAAAGCAATCGATGTGTGTTTTTTGGGATTTGTACCTCGTTCAAAATTCTGACACATATATATAAGAGAAAGAATAAATCTATTGTTTCTTTTGTAACGGAGGTAGGTTTGGTATTGTGGGGAAATTTCAGGATGCACAATCAACCTTTGATATGATAAGCCCTCGTTGGACTTAGTCTGAAATGGGGACTTATGGATTTGGTCTGTCCGAACGTCTGTCTGTTCGTGCGTCTGCAATCACATCTCGGAGTGGACCGATTTTGTTCATACGTGGCACAAAGACAATACATGACGGTATACATATGCACATCATTTTTTTTCGCGATCTGATCAAAGATGGCCGACTGGTGCCCATTTTATTGTAAAAAAAACGATATTGACCACGTCCTCAACCATTTCTCGGACTTGCATTCACCGATCTTGTTCAAACTTTGCACACAGAAAATGAATGATGTGTTACACATGAGCCTCATTTTTTTTCGAGTTCAGATCCAAGATGGCTGACTGGCAGCCATTTTGTTACTTGAATATGTCCCCAACCATTACTCAGACAAGCATGGACCGATTTTGTTCAAACGTGGTACAAAGGCAATATATGAGAGTATAATATTCAGACGATTTTGTTTTGTCATCTGACTAAATATGGCCGACAGCCTTTAATGCTGCACAGCAAAATTATTAAAACCATGGTTGGGGCTATGACATTTTATGTATTTTTCTTCTTGTTGTTGACAATTTTGTCCAGAAAGAGTAGAAAGGTGAAATTGCACACGTCGTTGATAGTTATGTGTTTGCGTAATGACTTTTTGCCCCAAATGTATTCTTTACCTGAAGATCTGTCATTTGATTGGTCCTCCGATAGAAGCGCCCCCTGTGCGAGGTTTCTTGGGGGGCCACCAATATATATAATATATAAACCGTATATATAACCGTATATATAACCGTATATATCTCCGTATAAAATATATAAACCGTATAAACCAATATATAAAAGCGTAGGTGCTTTTATACCCCCTGTGGCCCCCCCTTGTCCTGACTCCTCCCCACATACCCCTCTTCTTTGTCCCTCAATCCTGCTGTTGGTGTGTCTGCCTTCCTCTCCTTTGTCTCTCACTCTTTCTGCTGCTCTTCTCTTTTCATTATATCCTGGTTGTTCTATGTTCTAGCTCATTCATAAGCCTTTACACATTGTACAAAAAAAAAAACATTCTAAATCTATAGAAGGCCTATAGATACCTCTCCCCCTCCCACCCCCTCCCCCATCCCCACCCCACCCCGTCTTCCCATGCCTCCTTCCCCCAAGCCCTCTCCCTCCCACAGATCTTCCAATGTCCGTGTTCTCTGCTGTTGTACTTGTGTGCTTCCCTCTCTCTCCCCATCTTGTCTCCCACTCCCTTTATTGTATGTTTGTTTGTCCGATTGTTTTTTTTTGTGATTGATGTTAGCTCTTACACGAGCTTGTATACAAAATTTTTAAAAAAGGTAATATCTAATGCCAAATGTCAAAGACCTTGGACTTTGCTACAAGGCTAGCAAATTCTGATAAGCCTCAAACATAACAAAGTCCTTTTCATTTAACTTTTGTGCCCTATAATGTTCACCTGGGAAATATCTGTCACTTTCTATGGTATTTTCTTCATTATTTTTTTCCTTTATTCAAAAAATGCTTTGGCTTCTCCAATATCGACGACTTATTTCATAGCAACTGTATGCTTTAATTATCACAACCTCAGACAGTCTGGTCATTACGTCCGCCACAGAAGGGATAGAGGTAATGTTTTCATCCATGTCTGTTTGTCTGTCTGTCTGTCTGTCTGTTTGTCAACAGGATATCTTAAAAAGTTGGGGACGGATTCGGCCGAAATTTGGTGGAGAGTTCGGGTATGTGACAAGGACAACTCGATTCGATTTTCGTGAACATCTGAATACGGATCCGGATACGAGAATTTTTAAATTAATTGAGTGATTCTTCACCATTGAGTGATAGGGCCTAAAACGATATACAGCATGATACCTCTAAAACTTGTGGACGAGTTATGACAAAACTTTGTGGATGATTTGGTTATGCAACACGAACAAGCTGATTAGATTTTGTTTCACGTCGCATCCAGATCTGGTCTATCAGTGGATACGAAATCTAAATTGTTCAGCATGGCGGAGCTTTGCTCTCTACGGAATGCTGTTGTAGCTTTGTCAGCAACACCTTATCGCAGGGAATGAAAAAGTTTGCACAGAGACAAGTTCGTTTCGGATGCCACCGAGCTCGCATTTTACAAGGTTTAACTCTTTCCAGATTACCATGCCCTTAATCTGAGGATCTCCAGATGACTACTGGTAAGATTTGTATAAACAGCATGAAAAATAATTCCCATAAAGTAGACATTCCTAGCAATTAACTGGGACAATTCAAAGGGGAATACAAGAATGCAGTAGTCATCACCGGGTACCTGCTTCTGCTTCGCCACCTTGAGAGCAGCCAGACGATCCCGAATAATAGAACTAGTACGAAAGGGTTGAACATCATGGTGACCCGGCACCTTGTCACTCTCACCAGGTTTATGATAAAGCACCGTCCTTCACCATCAATTATTCACCAGAAATCGTCCAATCACTTTCCTCCTTACCTCGTGCTTCCACTCCTCTTGTGCTGCTTCTGTTGGACGCGGGTTCAATCGTTTTTCCACCCGAACGGATGATTTCCCTCCACACCCCCTCATGCTCCCTATACCATGACCTCACCGTGTAAAAGTGCAATCGTTCATAAGCAGCAGACCATAAAAGGTAACTCCATATAATGGTATTGGGCATCATCGTCATTGTCATCATCATCATGTTCATAATCATTATCATGGTCATCATCATCATCATCGTAGTCATCATCATCATAGTCATTATAATGGACATCATCAGCATCATGGTCATCATCATTATCATGGTCATCATCATTATCATGGTCATCATGAGCATCATGGTCATCATCAGCATCATGGGCATCAGCATCATCATCATTATCATGGTCATAATCAGCATCATGGGTGTCAGCATCATTATCATTATCATGGTCATAATCATCCCGATCATCATCATTATCATCATGGTAATCATCATCATGGTTGTCATCATCATCATGGTCATCACCATCATTATCATGGCCATTATCATCATGGTCATCATTAATTATCATGGGCATCATTATCATGGTCATCATCATCATTATCATGGTCATCATTATCATGGTCATTAGCATCATGGTCATCATCATGGTCATCATTATCATGGTCATCAACAGCATCATGGTCATCATCAACATCATGGTCATCATTATCATGGTCATCATCATCATGGTCACCATCACCATCATTGTCATCATTATCATTGTCATCATTATCATGGTCATCATTATCATGGTCATCATTATCATGGTTATCATCATCATGGTCATCATTATCATGGTCATCATTATCATGGTCACCATCAGCATCATGGTCATCATTATCATGGTCATCATCATTATCATGGCCATCATTATCATGGTCATCATCATTATCATGGGCAACAGCATTATCATGGTCATTATCATGGGCAACAGCATTATCATGGTCATCATCAGTATGGTCGTCAGCATCATCATCATCATCATCCACCTCCCCTCACATCCGGAATCTTGGCGTCATCTTTGACCAAACCCTCTCCTTCGACAAATACACTAAACAGATCACAAAGTCAGCCTTCTTTCACCTGAAAAACATTGCCCGTCTCCGCTCATCCCTCTCCTCCACGGCTGCAGAAACCCTCATCCACGCCTTCATCACCTCCCGTCTGGACTACTGCAATAGCCTCCTCTATGGTTCACCCTCAACAATCACCAATAAACTCCAATACATTCAGAACTCCGCTGCCCGTCTACTCACCCATTCCCGGACCCGTGACCACATCACCCCCGTCCTTTACAAGCTTCACTGGCTCCCCATCCCCCAGAGAATCCAGTACAAAATCCTCCTCTTGACATACAAAGCCCTCCATAACCTGGCCCCATCCTACCTGGCTGACCTCCTCTCCAGACACACTCCCACCCGCAACCTCCGCTCTGCTGGTACCAACCTCCTGACCCCCTCCAACCGGACCAAATTCAGATCCTGGGGGGACAGGGCCTTCTCCATCGCTGCTCCCACCCTCTGGAACTCACTACCTCACACCATCAGAGACTCCTCCTCACTCACCACATTCAAAACATTACTCAAGACCCACCTGTTCAGCACTGCATTCAACATTCAACCCACAGCATTTAACCCCTGACTATCTCTTCTCCTTCTCCCTCCTTTTCCTTTAAATATTTCCCTATTGATTCTTGTCTTTTTGCAATTTTTGTTTTCATGTTTTGTTATGCATTATGTTTGCCACTCTGTCAAAGCGCCTTTGGGCTTCTTGAAAAGCGCTATACAAAATAAATGAATTATTATTATTATTATTATCATCAGAGAGAGTGGTTGGGCTAGGAGAGGTTATTGGGGGTTATGAAGATCATGGGGGCAGGATGAGGGATGACATGAGGTGACAGAGCACTACCTGCTTGAAGCCTTGGAGGGAGGAGTGGGAAAGAATGCTCCCTGGAAGGAGTTTCCATATACAGGAGACTTAGGTCATTCCCCGTCAGATAATCCAACACATCGGGCATTCACTCCTAAAATTCCAAGAGTAATTTATCACAGTTAGTTAATATGGCGGAAGTGCAGCAAATACAACTTTTTATGTTTTTTTTGACCATCGCTTTCAGAGACTATGCCATTCTGAAAATCGCATGCAAGAGCAAATTTGATGAGCTGTATTTAAAAGGTGGATCAATAATTTTGACCTCAACTTGTGTTTTGTAAAGGCTTTCCGATGATATATACCATGATGACGTCATTGTGTTGTTGGTTAAGGTTGCATTCCACATCACTCTCATGGTCAGTGACATTTGACCTTACGGGCCTGAGATGCCAATTTTGTTTTAGAGCCATCTAGTTATTATTTACGCAAATGTGACAGATACCGTAGTTGGGCCTCCCTCGCATCTAGCTCTCTTGACTTAGTGGATTGCCCAAGAGCTAAAGTAATCATTAATTTGTAATAAATGTACACTTTGTTATGCTCTCCGCTGCCCATGTCTCCCCTCTTTCCCCACTCACCCTTTTAACATTCTTACACATTTTAACTTTACTTCCACATATTACAACACTGCATGAGCACCTCCTTCCATACCAAGTACTTAGGGGAAACGGTTGGTATTCTATTTGTTTATTGTAACAGATAAGTACAAAGTAGTTTTACATTTTTTCGTCTCCACAAGTTGACGTTCATGGAAGAGAGAAAAGGCCGAGGATGGTAGGTTAACAAAATCACAGTGGGGCAAATTTTTTGTTTGTATCCTAATTCGAATCTCGTATAAGAGCTAACACAGAGTACATATAATAAAGGGAGCGGGAAACAAGAGGGGGGAGAGGGGGAAGAGGGAAGTTCAACAACAGCAGGGAACAGGGAGATGGGGGAGATCTGTGGAAGGGAGAGGGATGGGGTGGGGTACATGGGATAAACAAGATGAACACCACAAGGACTTTCAGGAAAGAAAACGTAATTTGAAGGAGGTGGATTTGGGGTGGATTAACGGGGGTAGAAAAGATCAAGGGTATGGATGGGGGAAGATATGAGATGGTGGTGAACAGCTGTTTTAAAGACCTGGAGGGAGGAGGGATGGGATTGAAGAGAGTGTGGGAGTTTGTTTCAGCAGCGGGAGAAAAGAGAAATGAAAGAGTGGAGGTCTTAAAAACAATCAATGCTGAATTTCAATTTTATTCCAATAGTCATACATACAATACATGGCCAAAAGTGTGCGGACACCCCTTATAATTAGTGGATTCGGCTGTTTCAGCCACACCTATTGCTGACAGGTATACATAATCAAGCACACAGCCATGAAATCTCCATAGACAAACAAGGGCAGTAGAATGGGCCATACTGAAGAACTCAGTGACTTTCAACGTGGCACCGTCATAGGATGCCACCTTTCCAAAACGTCAGTTCGTCAAATTTCTGCCCTGCTAGAGCTGCCCCGGTCAACTGTCAGTGCTGTTATTGTGAAGTGGAAACGTCTCGGAGCAACAACAGCTCAGCCGCAAAGTGGTAGGCCACACAAGCTCGCAGAATGGGACCGCCAAGTACTGAAGCGCGTAAAAATCATCTGTCCTTGGTTGCAACACTCACTGCCGAGTTCCAAACTGACTCTCAAAGCATCGTCAGCACAACAACTGTTCGTCGGGAACTTCATGAAATGGGTTGCCACATTGCTGCCATTGGATTCTGGAGCAGTGGAAAAGCGTTCTCTGGAGTCATGAATCACGCTTCACCATATGGTAGTCCAATGGACGAATCTGGGTTTGGCGGATGACACCAGGAGAACCCTACCTGCCCAAATGCATAGTGCGAACTGTAAAGTTTGGGGCTGTTTTTCATGGTTCGGGATGGGCCCCTTAGTTCCAGTGAAGGGAAATCTTAACGCTACAGCATACAATGATATTCTAGACGATTGTGTGCTTCCAACTTTGTGGCAACGGTTTGGGGAAGGCCCTTTCCTGTTTCAGCATGACAATGCCCCCGTGCATAAAGCGGTCCATACAGAAATGGTTTGTCGAGATCGGTGTGGAAGAACTTGACTGGCCTGCACAGAGCCCTGACCTCAACCCCATCGAACACCTTTGGGATAAATTGGAAAAACGACTGCGAGCCAGGCCTAATCGCCCAACATCAGTGCCCGACCTCACTAATGCTCTTGTGGCTGAATGGAAGCAAATCCCCGCCGCAATGCTCCAACATCTAGTGGAAAGCCTTCCCAGAAGAGTGGAGGCTGTTATAGCAGCAAAGGAGGGGACCAACTCTATATTGATGCCCATGATTTTGAAATGAGATGTTCGCCAAGCACATACAGGTGTGATGTTCAGGTGTCCACATACTTTTGGCCATGTAGTGTATGTAACCGGGTGGTAAAACGTCAACTAGCACCGGAAGGTAACAGAGTACCTTTGGAGTTAGAGTTGGCCATGCCCATTGAGGAGCGGACCTGACGGAGGGTGAGGAGGCGTGGCATTTCAGGCTGGGAAGACGGCGACCATGACTTTATGAAAAGCCTGCATGAAGCTGCGTGTGGTGCCATCCCAGCGGTAAATATACAGTTGGACCCTGATATTCGTGGGGGATACGTTCCTGGAAAATCCGCGAATAGCGAAACACGCAAATAGCGGGGCATTGTTTCAATGGAAAAAGGGTGTATAGGTTCCCGAGTTGCAAAAATCAGCGAATAGAGAGGACCAAACCACGAATGGTGAGGCAAAATCCGCGAATGGTGACGCAAATCCCGAGAATGTCGAAGATAATCTGGGAAGGTCAATGAAAGTCCTGGAAATGGCAAGACAAAACCTGCGAATGTCGATGAAAATCCCGCGAATGTCGATGAAAATCCGTGAAGGTCGATGAAAATCCGTGAAGGTCGATGAAACTCCGTGAAGGTCGATGAAACTCCGTGAAGGTCGATGAAAATCCGTGAAGGTCGATGAAACTCCGTGAAGGTCGATGAAACTCCGTGAAGGTCGATGAAACTTCGTGAAGGTCGATGAAAATCCGTGAAGGTCGATGAAACTCCGTGAAGGTCGATGAAACTCCGTGAAGGTCGATGAAACTCCGTGAAGGTCGATGAAAATCCGTGAAGGTCGATGAAACTCCGTGAAGGTCGATGAAACTCCGTGAAGGTCGATGAAACTCCGTGAAGGTCGATGAAACTCCGTGAAGGTCGATGAAAACCGTTTCTGGCTGTTCCTGGGTGAAAGGGTGAAATATATTATAGGTTTCTAGCGGTTCCTGATTAATATAGGAGATTTTTGAAGTTTAAAATGTTTTCTACTGCAAATGCACATGATTGCAGTTTCACCAAAAATGCTTACGAATAAATAAAAAAAACACAACACCATGTACCATTTCCAATTTATTGAAGGAATGTGCTTACAGTTGATTAAAAGTGCTTAATAAGCTTAACCCATACCGCACCGTGAAACAAAAAAAAACGCAACACCATGATGTCCCATTTTAAATTTTTATCTATCTATAATTCCAGTAATCTCTGTGTGTCTGTGTGTCTGTGTGTTTGTGTGTTTGTGTGTTTGTCTGTGACCGCTGTTTCTCGACAACCACGGGTCCGATATACTTGAAACTTGCCAGGTATATTGCTGGGGACCCGAGGATGTGCCTTTTCAAGGTTTCATATTAATCGGACAAGTAGTTACCGAGCTATGGCGATTTATTTACCAAACTCCGCAAGCCGTTCGCTTTGGACCAAACCATTTCATGTAAATAGAGGGGGGGGATTGTCACCGTACTCGCAAGCCGTTCGCTTTGGACCAAACCATTTCATGTAAATAGAGGGGGGGGGATTGTCACCGTACTCGCAAGCCGTTCGCTTTGGCTTTGCGAATGGACCAAACCATTTCATGTAAATAGAGGGGGGGGGGGGGGATTGTCACCGTACTCGCAAGCCGTTCGCTTTGGCTTTGCGAATGGACCAAACCATTTCATGTAAATAGAGGGGGGGGGGGGATTGTCACCGTACTCGCAAGCCGTTCGCTTTGGCTTTGCGAATGGACCAAACCATTTCATGTAAATAGAGGGGGGGGATATAATTTTAGATATATATATAGTACGGGCATGCCCTAGTTTTACAAACACGTGCAACTTTCAAATGATGATGATGGTGATGATTACGGTGATGAATTAAAATCCCATGAATTCCCCTGAACTCTGAGGATGACCCAAATGATAGTCCTGCATTGTCGTGCACTGGGGAGAGGCAGGACAGGCAGGAGTGGCATGAGTTGAGGATGTTGGTGAGGACACTGAGAGGGCGGCTGGAGAAGAGAGTGCTGGTGGTGTTGAGGTGGAGGGAGCAGGGTGAAAGGGTGAAAGAAATGGGTAATGGAGAGCTGCCTGGCAGATTGCCGCAGGTTTCAATGCAGCTCTTTGTCGGGAAGAAACAAATCATCCAATCCCCTCTTGAACTCCATGCCTGGGTCAGCATCTTCCAACTTGTCGACAAGCACCCTCATGTCATGCAGCAACTCGCCCAGGAACTGTACTGTGAGGTTAGACCTCAGCACCTCTTCCTCATCACTGCCTGCCTCCTCCCTAGAAACCGTTATAATGGCCTCCAACTCCTCCTCGATGAGGTTGTCACCATGTGAGGCAATGAGATCCTCCAACTCCTTAGGCTGCATGTCATCAAACCCTTCCCCTCCCAACTGCCGTGCAATCACGTGCCTCTCCTCAGTTTTATCGGCAAAGCTAGTAAACTTTCTGACTGCCTGTAGCCACAGGTTGTGCCAGCACACGTTGATGGTGGAGGCTCTCACCTCATCCAGCGACTCCTTGATGGTGCCGATGCATTGGGAAATGTTAAAATCCTTCCAACACTGTCCGACTGTGAGCCCTGGGTGAGCCCTCCATTGCATCCAAAATGCGGCGAAAGGTGCGACGGGTGTAATACATTTTAAACGTTGAAACTACACCTTGGTTGAGTGGCTGGATGAGGGAGGTGGTGTTGGGCTGCAGTAAGATCACCTCGATGTTTGGGTGAGCCACGTCCAGGTTTGCGAGGTGGCCAGGAGCTTTGTTCCAAGAGCAAGAGAACCTTGAATGCAAGGTTTTTCCCACCATGTACCTCTCCACTTGAGGAACTTCCTTTAGAGGCCATTTTCCCCCGCAGAGCAGGGGTTGGCCTTTTTCGGGCACCGTGGTCCCTTTTTTTGAAGCAATGTTTAATGGCCAGATGCCCTTCCTGCCACCTTTAATGGCCAGATGCCCTTCCTGCCACCAACCCTGTTAGTTGCCTCTTGCGACACGCAGGGAATTACCAGTGAACTGGTACTCAATTTGCCGACCTCAGAAGGATGACAGGCTGAGTCAACCCCCCTAGCATTAATTCAGCGATCGACCAGGATTCGAACCCAGGATCCTAGGATCCCAAGCCGGCACCCTAACCGCTAAGCCAACACCAGGCTCCCAAATGTCGAAATTCTCCAAATGTCAAATTGGCTCTCCACCTGAGGGACGAAACAATTATGGAACCAGTCCAGGAAGATTGCTGCCGTCACCCAAGCTTTCCTGTTGGCCCTCCAAAACTTGGGCAGAGTTTGCTTGTTCTTGCCCTTGAGAGCACATGGGTTCAGGGAATGGTACAACATGATGGGTTTCAGCATAAGGTCCCCTTTTGCGTTTGCACAGAAGAGAAGAGATACCCGGTCCTTGGCAGCCTTGAATCTCGATACTGTCTCTTCGCTTCGAGATGAAAGTTGTCGTGGGGACTTTTTCCAGAAGAGGCCAGTCTCGTCAGCATTGAACACCTGCTCTGGGAAATATCCCTTCTCTTCGATCAGCATCATGAGTTGAGCAGGGAATGCTTTTGCCACCTCGTAGTCCACGGATGCACGCTCCCCTGAGAGCTTCACATTTTTTAGACAGTACCACTCCTTGAAACGATGGTACCATCCACTGCTTGCAGCGAATGAAGTCGCGCCGCTTGTACCATCATCGCTCAGCGCATCACTCATGCTGGCACCTGCGGCGCCAGCGCCAGACAGATGATCATAAATTCGTTTGGCCTTTACGGGAATGAGAGATCCACTCAAAGCCATACTTTTCTGCATGCTGTCCTCGATCCATATGCTGAGAGCCTTCTCCATCCTTTCTATGTGGACATCCTGGACATGGGTGACCACTTTCGTACTCGATACAGCGATTGCTGAAATACTCTCACGAATCGCCTTCTCGTTCTTCTGTATGTAGTGAACGGTGGATTCGTTGAAGCCATACTGCCTGCCCACAGAGGCCGCACTCTCTCCTCTTGAAAGCCGGTCCAGTAGCTCCACTTTCTGGCGATGGCTCATGACTTTCTTCTGCCTCTTGGTAGTCGACACATCTCCTGCACTGGTCTTGCGCTTAGGAGCCATTATTGAACGATGAGCACAGCAAGTCAAAAACACAGGTTACAACAACGGGACAAGAACATTGATCGAAATTGAGGACAGTCTGTATATGAAGGATTGAGATCGTTGTGGGTATTGATCCTATCCGCTAATTTCAATACGTAATATATTTAATTTCGCATTTGCATTCTATAATTTGCGGGGTTGACATGTTTTCGTAGCTGATGGAACATCCGACGAAGCGTTTTCATTGCGTAACATATCCGATGATGCTTTACCGTAAATTGCAAACTGTAATCGATTTAATGAAGTGTTTGCATTCTATAATTCACAGAGTTGACTTGTTTACACATCTGGTGGGATATCCCGCGAAGCTGTCGATTATAGTTCAGCTAAAATTCGCAGCCGCAAAAGCCATGAAAATGCATCACACAGCAGGTCATGCTTGCGGCTCGTAGAAGACGTTTTTTGTGTATGTCCACCTGCTTTTTGCATGGTTGGTAAAATATGGGTTTTATAAATGTGCCAAGCTAGCCGCTCGTGAATTATTTTTTTTGCGCCCTTGAAAAACCGTGAATTCGCGGAACATGTCCCTGAATAGAGGAGGGGGGAGGGGGGGGACGATGCAGATTCACTCATTGCGATACTTTAAATAAAGAATATGTATATAATTTAATGCTACTTTTTAAAAACATACGATTTTTCACACTGACCGACATGAAAACGTGTTCGCGAACACATCCGGATTCCGGCTAGATTGCCTTCCCCTCCCTCCGTTTCCGGAAACCCTCCATGTTAGCATCGTGCGTTGTTTTGCGTGTGAATTGTGCCGCTGTAATACGCGTAACTCTTACAGTCATGATTGGAAAGCGTCCGTGGAGTAGCAAGGTTGGTAGTGCAAGCAAAAGATAGAAGAAGGCCATCACTATTAACCCTTTGAGTACGGATGACGTCCAGTGCCGCAACAGTTTTGTGTACGGATGACGTTACTATACGTCATCGACTATACCTATAAATAGATCGTCAGTACGTGGTTGCATTCCCGTAATGCCAAATTAATCCCATACCCCGGGGTATTTTTATCAAAAAAATATCCCGTACTCAAAGGGTTAAATTAAAAATGGATGTTTTAGGACTGCCTGAAGGAGGTGATCGTACAGGTGTTACGAGGGCCAGGGACTGATTGCTACATTCCGTGTGTATTACTATTATCTCTGAAGAGCATTTGGTATTTTTTTTTACAAGTTGCCCATAAATTCGTACACAATTTTTAGACCCAGAATCGATTATATCTTGTCATTTCTGACAACCTTTCTATACAATGTATTAATATCGTGGCAAAACAAATGATTAACGGAGAAAATACGAATAGAAATTACCTCCTTCCGACGAGAAAGAGCCAATCACAGAGCAGCGATACATCATGTGATCATATCGGCCAATGAGCAGCCTTCCCGATGAGCGGTTAGGGTTCAGGTTCGGGTTCGGGTTAGATTTAGGGTTAGAGTTAGATTTAGGGTTCGGGTTAGAGTTAGATTTAGGGTTAGATTTAGGGTTAGGGTTAGAGTTAGATTTAGGGTTAGATTTAGGGTTAGGGCTAGACTTAGGGTTAGGGTTCGGGTTAGATAGTGTAGCAGCATAGCAAACCTGTTGTGCATTTTGTGATACAAGCACCAAATTTGGCACAAATGTACATTAATATGTTGCGAACATTTTCAGATATTGGGCCACTTGAAATTCCGTAATTTTTTTTTTCAAATTTTTTCAAATTTAGTAATTTCAAATTTTTCGGGTGACACCGTCACAATTTCGGTCTTCAAGGCCGGCCGATATAGTGGGGCGGCTTAGCCCAAATATTCAAAAGAATTGTGCATTTTGTGATACAAGCACCAAATTTGGCACAAATGTACATTAATATGTTGCGAACATTGTGTGGTCAGCAATGAAGACGAGAGTCTGAATTACATGTATGCAAAAGACCTTGTGAACCAGTGAAGCAAATACACGGGTAAGCATGAATTAAATCTAGGGCATGATATAATTTCCATGATGTTTACCTCTACACTCAATGGTGGAAGGAGGTAATGTTTTGATCCCAGCTTGTCTGTATGTCTGTTTGTCTGTTAGTCCACAAAATTCCAGACAAAGCTTGTAGTAGTGGTAGTTGTAGTGGTAGTGGTGATAACAGAAATTGTTATATAGAACTGAACTTATATTATTATTATATGCAGAAAATAACTTCATTTCTATATGCCCTGCAGTGGACAGGTTAATTGGTTTATGCACTGAAGGGGTCACCCTGGTGTGCACTGCTGTGTTCTGCCTCACTGAGTTGTTCAGGTATGATGTACTCAGCACAAGCTTCCGGTCGGCCCGGAGGTGGGGGTGCGGGGCCTGTCACGGAACGTCAAAACAAACGGCCTGCCGGGGCCGCCCAAAAGTCGGGCGTGAGGGGCGCGTCCACTAATGGAACGCCTCTCGCTTCCCAGATCGAGGGCCACGTGGTCAGGAGAACCTCGTCCCTTCCGGCCACACTTTGCCTATCGGCCGGCCTCGAAGACCGAAATTGTGACGGTGTCACCCGAAAAATTTGAAATTACGAAATTTGAAAAAATTTGAAAAAGAAAATTACGGAATTTCAAGTGGCCCAATATCTGAAAATGTTCGCAACATATTAATGTACATTTGTGCCAAATTTGGTGCTTGTATCACAAAATGCACAATTCTTTTGAATATTTGGGCTAAGCCGCCCCACTAAGAGATAGATTTAGGGTTAGATTTAGGATTACATTTTGGGTTAGGGTTCGGGTTAGGGTTAGATTTATGGTTAGGGTTCAGGTTAATGAGTGATTTGAGTGATTGAGTGATTGAGTGAAAATGAGTGATTTGCCACCAAAATGAATATCAAATTCAAATGAATTTCATCAAAAAAACATCGGAAAAACATCGGTTTGACGTGAAAAACCATTGTGGGCAAATTGTAAAAATTTACCGAACATATGCAAACCTGATAATGATTTAATGATTTGCAGGTGAAATCAACTGACAATGATTAGATGACTGTAAAGGAATTCTGTAAGGCCTTTACAATAAGGGATGCTCTGTGTAATGTTGAGAAGTGTCGGAGGGAAGTCATCAGTTCCTGTATGAATGGTGTATGGGGGAAACTTTGCCCTCAATTTGTTCACGGCTTTAAGGTTTTTGACGAGAATAATGAAGTCGTCGGCGTCGAATCACGATGTAACATCGTCGAAATTACCAAGACTGTCGGCTTTGATGAGGTGGAGGAGGGTGATAAAGTAATTAAATGTGGTATTAAAGCGCGGCGTTACGCGCGCTGCTTGTGAGCAAGGAGGAAGCGGACAAGCGGTAACATATAAACGCCTTTATTCAAGACTACACTGTAACACTGTACCGCTCCGGGCTGGGCGCCCGGTGTCTCTCATGAGGCCACGCCTACCACTCGGACGTGGCCACCGCCCACTTGGTGCGTGGAATGATGTCACCACGCCAGTGGGCTTTTGTGTCCGCCACACGCGCCCCCCCAGAATTCCCGCGCACCTGGAGGGCCAGTTTGCGGGGCAGACGAATGACCCGGCCGAAGCGCCCCCTGGCGATCGGCGGCGTCCGGGGTGCAGGGATGCCAGGTGGGATGCCCCTGGCTGCTCCTGGGATGGGTGCAGGACCGGGGGGCGGCGTGGCAGTGGGGCTGGGCGGTGCCGGGGGTCCGCCCGCAGGAGGGCGGCCCCGACGTGGGGGTCGGGCCACTGGCGGTGGATGGTCCACATCGAGGTGGGCCGGCTTGAGGCGGTCTACCGAAACGCGGTCAGGAGTACCGCCGATGTCCAGGGTGAAGTGCTTCGCCCCGGTCTCCAGCACGCGGAAAGGCCCGTCGTACGGGGGCCGCAGTGGTGTCCGATGGGCATCGTGGCGGACGAAGACGTACTCCGCCGTGCGAAGCTCCGGGGCGACGTGCGTCGGTGGGTGCCCGTGGCATGCCGTTGGCACCGGGGCGAACCTCTGGGCGGTCTCTTGCAGAGTGGAGCGCTGCTGTGCCGCGGACCATGGTGCCGTGGAGTCGGGGAGGAACTCGCCCGGCACCCGCAGCGGTTGCCCGAAGACCAACTCCGCCGCGGATGCGTGCAGGTCCTCCTTGGGCGCCGTCCGGAGGCCCAGCAGGACCCAGGGGAGCCTGTCGACCCAGCCGCCGTCGCGGAGGGTGGCCCGGAGCGCGGCCTTCAATGAGCGGTGAAATCGCTCACACAGGCCGTTAGCCTGGGGGTGGTAGGCCGTGGTTCGGTGCAGCCGGACCCCGAGCCCCTGCGCAACCGCCCCCCAGAGCTCCGAGGTGAACTGGGGGCCGCGGTCGGATGAGATGTCTGAGGGGGCGCCGAACCGGGCGACCCAGGTGGCGATGAAAGCCTGCGCGACATCGGCCGCCGTTGTCGACGCCAAGGGCACGGCCTCCGGCCACCGGGTGGTGCGGTCCACCATGGTGAGGACGTGGGTGAAACCCCGCGAGGGGGGCAGAGGTCCCACCAGGTCCACGTGGACGTGGTCAAACCGGCGTTCCGGCACCGTGAACGGGGCCAACGGGGCCTGGGTGTGCCGGTGCACCTTGGCGCGCTGGCACGCGAGGCATGTCCTGGCCCAGCCGCGGACGGCCTTCCGGAGGCCATGCCAGACGAACTTGTCGGCGATCAGCCTTTGGGAGGCCCTCACGCCCGGGTGGGACAGGCCGTGGATGGCGTCAAACACCTGGCGCTGCCAGCCCGCGGGCACAATGGGGCGAGGACGCCCGAGGGAGACGTCGCACAAGAGGGCCGCGCCCGCGCCGTCGAACGGCACCTCGGTGACGCGGAGGCCCGTGACGGCGGTCCGCAAGGCCTGGACGTCGGGGTCAGCGGCCTGGTCCGCTGCCATCCGGGCATAGTCGATGCCGAGGTGGACTGCGTGGGCGACGGCCCGGGAAAGGCAATCCGCCACCGGGTTGTCCTTCCCCGCAACGTGCTGGATGTCCGTCGTGTACTCGGACACGGCCGAGAGGTGACGCTGCTGCCGGGCCGACCACGGCTCGGTGACCTTGCCCATCGCGAAGATCAGCGGCTTGTGGTCGACGAAGGCAGTGAACGCCCGGCCCTCGAGCAGATGGCGGAAGTGCCTGACCGCCAAGTGAAGTCCGAGCAACTCGCGGTCGAAGGTACTGTAACGGCGTTCGGGCGGGCGAAGCTGCCGGCTAAAGAACGCCAGCGGTTGCCAAGCTCCACGCACCCATTGCTCGTGCACCGCGCCCACCGCGTAGTCCGAGGCATCGGTGGTGAGGGCGATCGGTGCATCGGGCGCCGGGTGCGCGAGCATGGTGGCGTTAGCCAAGGCGAGCTTCGCGCCCGTGAACGCCGTGTGCATCTGCTCGGTCCAGGTAACGTCGCCTTTGCCCGGCTTACCTCGGAGAGCTTCGTGCAGGGGGCGCAGGAGCTGGGCGATACGGGGCAGGAACCGATGGTAAAAGTTCACCATGCCCAGGAACTCCTGCAGCCCTCTGATCGTGCGGGGGCGCGGAAACCCCTTCACCGCCTCCACCTTGGCCGGCAGGGGGACGGCTCCGTGCCTGGTGACACGGTGCCCCAGAAAATCGATTGTGGCGGCACCGAACCGGCACTTTGCGGGGTTCACAATCAGGCCATGCTGGCCCAGGCGTTCGAAGAGCGTGCGGAGGTGGCGTAGGTGCTCTTCGCGGGACGCGCTGGCGACGAGGATATCGTCCAGGTAGACGTAGACAAAATCCAAGTCGCGCAGGACGCTGTCCATCAGTCGCTGGAACGCCTGAGCCGCATTCTTCAGACCGAAGGGCATGCGCAGGAACTCGAAGAGTCCGAATGGCGTGATGACCGCCGTCTTCGGGACGTCCTCCGGCCTGACGGGGACCTGATGGTAGCCGCGTATGAGGTCCACCTTCGAGAAGAAGGACCTGCCCGCCAAACGGGCGGAAAAGTCCTGAATGTGGGGGACGGGGTAGCGGTCGGGAGTCGTGGCGTCATTGAGACGGCGATAGTCCCCGCACGGTCGCCATCCCCCGCCGGGCTTCGGCACGATGTGCAGCGGCGACGCCCAAGCGCTCTCTGAGCGCCGAACGATGCCGAGTCGCTCCAGGGTAGCGAACTCCGCTTTTGCCACCGCCAGCTTCGTCGGCTCGAGGCGGCGTGCCCGGGCGTAGACCGGTGGCCCGACGGTGGGGATGTGATGGGCCACCCCGTGCTTGACGGCCCCCGCCGAGAAGGTGGGCCGCGTGAGGGCCGGGAAACCGGCGAGGAGGCGGGTGAATGCGTCCGCTGCCGGAAGCGTACAGACCAACGTGGCCGGAACCGAATCGTTCGGCAAGCCGCTCGTTGAGCTGGGCAACGCACATGCGAGCGAGCTGAACATCTCGGCCTGGACAAGCCGTCTGCGCTTGACGTCGACCAGGAGCCCATTAGCGCACAGGAAGTCCGCGCCAAGCAGTGCCATGGGCACGTCGGCGGTGACGAACGTCCATCGGAAAACCTGCCCTCCAAACCGCAGAGAGAGGCAGCGTTTTCCGTACGTACGGATGGGCGTCCCGTTCGCGGCAAGCAGCGCGGGGCCCCCACCCGCGGCGTGCTTGTCTGACATGCCGGCGGGAATGACACTCACCTGTGCTCCCGTGTCGCACAGGTAACGGCGCCCGGAGAAGGTGTCCGTTATGAACAGCAGGCTGCTCGAACGGCCGGCGCTCATCGCCACAATTGAGCGCCGGCCCGGGCGTTTCCCGACCCGTTGAAGGAGCACGGCGGATGACACCGCCGAGCTTCGTGGCCGAACTTGGCGTGGAACCAGCACCAGGTGGTGGAGCTGGAGGAGCGCGGCTGGCTCCGCCAGGCCGGTGGAGTCGACGGGTTTCCCCGCGGTGGCGGTTTTCGCCGCGGCGGTGGGCGGGGCGTGGCGGCGTTCACGAGGTGCGTATCAGCATGCTGCTGAACCACAGCGTGCTGTAGAAGATGATGCTGTGGAACATCAGCGTGCTGTAGAAGATGATGCTGTGGAACAGCAGCGTCGAAGGCCGTGACGGCCACGCCAACGCTCGCCCGCGTGTCCGAAGCGGCGAAGTACTTGTCCGCCTCGGCCGCCAATGCTCGGGGTTCCGTTAGCCCGGTCCCGGCCAACGCGAGGCGAACCTGCGCTGGAAGTTGGCGACGGAAAAGCGCCCGGAATAGCGAACCGGGGGCTTCGTCGCCCAACAGTGACAGCATATGGTCCATTCGGACCGACGGGCGCGTCTCACCGAGCTCGGGGAGATCCAGGAGGCGGTCGGCCCGTGCGTCGTCCGTGAGTCTGAACGTGGCTAGGAGTAGCCGCTTGAGTGCCTCGTACTTGTGGCCGTCCGGTGGGTGGCGAAGGACGGACACAACTCGAGCGGCCGTGCCGGGCCCGAGGGAGGCGACGACGTGGCAGTAGCGCGTGTCATCGCCGGTGAGGTGCCGAAGCTGAAATTGGGCTTCGGCCTGGACGAACCAGACTTCGGCCTGAGCCTCCCAAAATTCCGGAAGTTTGACGAAGGCGGCCATGGCGATGGCGTCGCGTGTGGAAGGATCGCTCCGGCAGATCCAACGTCGAGGGTCACCAATAAAGCGCGGCGTTACGCGCGCTGCTTGTGAGCAAGGAGGAAGCGGACAAGCGGTAACATATAAACGCCTTTATTCAAGACTACACTGTAACACTGTACCGCTCCGGGCTGGGCGCCCGGTGTCTCTCATGAGGCCACGCCTACCACTCGGACGTGGCCACCGCCCACTTGGTGCGTGGAATGATGTCACCACGCCAGTGGGCTTTTGTGTCCGCCACAGTATTAGATATGCATCACTTTTGTAAGTTAGACGACGACATCAACCTTTATTATCTTGTGTATCTAAAATTACCTACTCGTTTTAACCCATGTTTCCGTTTCCCTCCCCCCCCACTCCCCCGTGTACCATAAAGTAACATTGCCCCCCCCCCCGGCGCCGCTTAAGAGTATCCCGCTCCCCCCATATATCAATAAATAACATTGCCCCTTCCGCTCACCCTCTCCCCCCCCCCCCCTACCAATAAATAACATTTCCCCCCTCCCTTCCCCCCGGACATCTCGAACCTTCACCCCCTGCTGTCTAATTATCCATTAAGTTTGGTAACAGAGACGATTTATCAGATTTCATAAACAGGAATATTATCAGATTTCATAAACAGGAATATTATCAGATATCATAAACAGGAATATTATCAGATATCATAAACAGAAATATTATCAGATTTCATAAACAGGAATATTATCAGATATTATAAACAGAAATATTATCAGATATCATAAACAGAAATATTATCAGATGTCATAAACAGGAATATTATCAGATATCATAAACAGAAATATTATCAGATGTCATAAACAGGAATATTATCAGATATCATAAACAGAAATATTATCAGATGTCATAAACAGAAATATTATCAGATATCATAAACAGAAATATTATCAGATATCATAAACAGAAATATTATCAGATGTCATAAACAGAAATATTATCACATATCATAAACAGAAATATTATCACATATCATAAACAGAAATATTATCAGATATCATAAACAGGAATATTATCAGATATCATAAACAGGAATATTACCAGATATCATAAACAGGAATATTATCAGATATCATAAGCAGGAATATTATCAGATATCATAAACAGGAATATTACCAGATATCATAAACAGAAATATTATCAGATATCATAAACAGGAATATTATCAGATATCATAAACAGAAATATTATCAGATATCATAAACAGAAATATTATCAGATATCATAAACAGGAATATTATCAGATATCATAAACAGGAATATTATCAGATATCATAAACAGGAATATTATCAGATATCACAAACAGGAATAATACCAGATATCATAAACAGAAATATTATCAGATATCATAAACAGAAATATTATCAGATATCATAAACAGGAATATTATCAGATATCATAAACAGGAATATTACCAGATATCATAAAGAGAAATATTATCAGATATCATAAACAGAAATATTATCAGATATCATAAACAGGAATATCATCAGATATCATCAACAGGAATATTATCAGATATCATAAACAGAAATATTAGCAGATATCATAAACAGGAATATTATCAGATATCATAAACAGAAATATTATCAGATATCATAAACAGGAATATTATCAGATATCATAAACAGAAATATTATCAGATATCATAAACAGAAATATTATCAGATATCATAAAGAGGAATATCATCAGATATCATAAACAGAAATATTATCAGATATCATAAACAGAAATATTATCAGATATCATAAACAGGAATATTATCAGATATCATAAACAGGAATATTACCAGATATCATAAAGAGAAATATTATCAGATATCATAAACAGAAATATTATCAGATATCATAAACAGGAATATCATCAGATATCATAAACAGGAATATTATCAGATATCATAAACAGAAATATTATCAGATATCATAAACAGGAATATTATCAGATATCATAAACAGGAATATTACCAGATATCATAAAGAGAAATATTATCAGATATCATAAACAGAAATATTATCAGATATCATAAACAGGAATATCATCAGATATCATCAACAGGAATATTATCAGATATCATAAACAGAAATATTAGCAGATATCATAAACAGGAATATTATCAGATATCATAAACAGAAATATTATCAGATATCATAAACAGGAATATTATCAGATATCATAAACAGAAATATTATCAGATATCATAAACAGAAATATTATCAGATATCATAAAGAGGAATATCATCAGATATCATAAACAGAAATATTATCAGATATCATAAACAGAAATATTATCAGATATCATAAACAGGAATATTATCAGATATCATAAACAGGAATATTACCAGATATCATAAAGAGAAATATTATCAGATATCATAAACAGAAATATTATCAGATATCATAAACAGGAATATCATCAGATATCATAAACAGGAATATTATCAGATATCATAAACAGAAATATTATCAGATATCATAAACAGGAATATCATCAGATATCACAAACAGGAATATTATCAGATATCATAAACAGAAATATTAGCAGATATCATAAACAGGAATATTAGCAGATATCATAAACAGAAATATTATCAGATATCATAAACAGGAATATTATCAGATATCATAAACAGGAATATTATCAGATATCATAAACAGGAATATCATCAGATATCATAAACAGAAATATTAGCAGATATCATAAACAGGAATATTACCAGATATCATAAAGAGAAATATTATCAGATATCATAAACAGAAATATTATCAGATATCATAAACAGGAATATCATCAGATATCATAAACAGAAATATTAGCAGATATCATAAACAGGAATATTATCAGATATCATAAACAGAAATATTATCAGATATCATAAACAGGAATATTATCAGATATCATAAACAGAAATATTATCAGATATCATAAACAGAAATATTATCAGATATCATAAACAGAAATATTATCAGATGTCATAAACAGGAATATTATCAGATATCATAAACAGGAATATTATCAGATATCATAAACAGGAATATTATCAGACATCATAAACAGGAATATTACCAGATATCATGAACAGGAATATTACCAGATATCATGAACAGGAATATTACCAGATATCATAAACAGGAATATTATCAGATATCATAAACAGAAATATTATCAGATATCATAAACAGGAATATTATCAGATTGTAGCGGCTACCGCTGGGTATACACAATTGCCTTGCACCTACCGAGGACGCGGAGCGATCACCATGCCGGGCTCGCCCAGGACGCCCGGGCATGCCCGCTCTCGACTTGCCAGGCCTCGTCCGGGACGCCCGGGCGCGCCCGGGCATGCCCGCTCTCGACTTGCCAGGCCTCGTCCGGGACGCCCGGGCACGCCCCCTCTCGCCTTTCCAGGGCTCGCCCAGAACGCCCGGGCATGCCCGCTCTCGATTTGCCAGGCCGCATCCGGGACGCCCGGGCATGCCCGGGCATGCCCGCCCTCGACTTGCCAGGCCACGGCCAGGACGCCCGGCCACGCCCCCTCTCGCCTTTCCCGGGCAAACGCTCCGGGATAATGTGTGTATATATATTGCTGCCCGATAAACGGGCTTTTCAGAGTACCCGAGTTGTTTTGTGACAATAAAGAAACTCGGACATATTCCAGCTTTTTGTCGCGTCCATTCTTCCGACTACGTGGGAGCACAGCTCCTTCAGACTTCTGTTTCCAGGAACCCAGGTGAACCACCGTTGGTGTCAGGATGGTTACCTTACGTTGGTGTGTCCCGAGAGTTTGCAACTAAACGCCTGGCTTTCCTGCAAGAATGTAAGCGCCGCCACGGCAATGTGTTTACCTGCCTGTTGTCTGGCCAACACATCACCTTCATCACCGACCCGTTTGGATACGGTCCAGCCTCCCGCTTTGGGCCTTTCCTGGATTTCCATGCGTTTGCAGGGAAATTGTTGCGCAATGTGAGACGGCACTGACTGTTAGAGTTGAAATCAATTTGGATGTTATAACTGGGAAGGATTTAAGTTGAATATCATCAGAAAGACAATCTTTGGCTTCCAAACACCTGTGCCGTCTACAAAGGTTATCTCCTTTGGTTTCTGGATGTTCTTTATCTTATACTAGCAGAAGCCCGTGGCAAAAATACCACGATAGAAAAAAGGAGGCCTTTTATTCTTGCACTGGTTGAAAGAGCTCAAAATGGTTGGTTCAATAAGGAATGTCTTGAGGTGTTGTATGCACCTGCCACTAAAATTAAAGAAGAAAGTAAAATGATTTTAACAACATTGATTTATTCAAAACATTTGATTGGGTAAACCTATCATGGATTAAATGCAAAGAAAAAAAAATCAGGAGGATCGAGGCAGAACAGCCTTGCTGATCAGGAGAACCATCCACCCTGTTGCCTCCACATCTCCCGGGTTCAATTTTTTTTTTTTTGATTAAAAAAATTATTATTTTGCTGTAGGTTTGGATTAATTTGAAACAGCTTTTACTTAATATTCTCTGAGGAGAGTTTTCGTGTTCTATGGTGGGACAGACAGACAGTATTCGTTTTTTTATATACTAGGGCATGCCCGTACTATATATATATCTAAAATTATATCCCCCCCCTCTATTTACATGAAATGGTTTGGTCCATTCGCAAAGCCAAAGCGAACGGCTTGCGAGTACGGTGACAATCCCCCCCCTCTATTTACATGAAATGGTTTGGTCCATTCGCAAAGCCAAAGCGAACGGCTTGCGAGTACGGTGACAATCCCCCCCCTCTATTTACATGAAATGGTTTGGTCCAAAGCGAACGGCTTGCGGAGTTTGGTAAAGAAATCGCCATAGCTCGGTAACTACTTCTCCGATTAATATGAAACCTTGAAAAGGCACATCCTCGGGTCCCCAGCAATATACCTGGCAAGTTTCAAGTATATCGGACCCGTGGTTGTCGAGAAACAGCGGTCACAGACACACACACATACACACATACACACACACATACACACAGAGATTACTGGAATTATAGATAGATATCATGAGCATAGACGCGTGGTGAAACCACACAGTCAGGCTCAGATCCAATCGGGTTTAATGAACAGAACCCGGTCAAGATGAAGACTCGACCCGGATGTTTAAGAGCGTGACCCGGAAGCGCGAGAGCGCCCCCCTGTACATACATATCAATACACTACAACAACCAATTGGCGTAGCAATGAAATAATTTGGCAAATTCAATTTGCTAGAATATGATGCCGAATTAACACATGAGGTCCTTCTCTTCAGATTATATCCCAACGACGATAAAAGCCTGTCAAAAATGATGGGTGATACAGCCTCGTGAGCATGCCAAAGTCTGAAGCCTCGGCCTGGCGTCAGGTGTGCTTGTATCTTCTTTATTTATTAGACATCCTACTACAGACGTAAATGAACACTCGTTTTACATCATGTGCAGTGAATTTCACCTCCCTGTGCCTTGGATTTATTGTTATTGAAACAAAACGCTTCTGTACACCACCCTTGAGGCTCGGTTTGCAGGCCACCGTCTACAATTCCAATAGAAGAGACATAATTACTCTTTTATGGAAAATGTTCTTCGAGTGATTTATCCTCCAAAATAGACTGTAGTGAACACAGTCATGTTAAAAGATTGGTCTTTACAACGCTACTCAGATTGTCCTCATGAATGGGGACAGACAAATACACACTGTTGTTGTAGTTGTTTTAAAGCCCCGGACAGCTCTCTCCAACAAGCACATGCAGCACGGAAACAACCGATAGATCTCCCAGGAGCGACCCAGAGATCCCCCACATCCAGGATAGTGTACCCTCGCCTTCACAAAGTCAGGGCCACGATAGAGTTAGTGAGAGAGAAAGAGATAGAGTGAGACAGAAGAGACAGAGAAATGAGGGAAAGAGCCGGTCCATGCAGTCTGAGCAGCACTCTGACCATGACCGCGCTGCCCTGATAAGTCCAGGCAGCAAGGAAGAATGGGGAAGATTTGGCCCCCGGCTTGCGTTAGGAGGTACAACCACCGTGAAGAGGCATCCCTGGTAGTTCCGATACACACTTTGGTTTATATAGGTGGAAGTTTACTTTAGATATTTCCAACATCACTGCCATCCAGAACTGTAGTTCACATGACTGATAATAAAAACCAACATAATGGCATGCATATAGTACTGTGACGTCATCTTTTCTTTTCTTGAATAGTTGATTACTGATCTTCAGTTTGGTTTTTGAACATTCTCCTGTTATTCAAATTTGAACATTCTGTTTGTCATCTCATGACAAGGGACGGTGGCCTTGAACCTGAAACCCTGCAACTTGGATGCTGCAGAGCATCCTACTCTGAGTCACACTGAGCGTGTGGTATTCAAGTATGTATACAATGCATAGATGAAACTGGGGCAAGATGGCGTCGTTGAGGAAAAGTGGGGAAACGTCCCCATCCCACACTGCTCCCACACCACCCCTCCAAAGTCCTCATTGTGCGTTCAGTCTCGTAAACATCACCACCATCAGGCTGTCATTCTGATGATGTAGCTAGCAACTTCAAATTAAAATTTTTCACTGTACTGAAGCAGAGGCCCAAGTAGAATGTATGTATTACTATTAGGGGCTAGTGGGATGGGGGAGCAAGAGGATTTTGCCTTTCCCCTTTCCCAACAGGAGCATCTTTGCCCACATTACTCTAGATTTTGTTCTCCTCTGCTCTCAGTGGAGATCATACCTGAAGGCAGCCATTTATGTCTGACTATATTTTTTCATCATGTCGATGACCTTTGATCCTTTGCAAAAGTTACTTTTGTGAAGTGATGTGACCCTTGTATCAGTAGATTTCCTTGTAAAAGTAGTCATGTTTTTTTTGGAATTTCACCAAGTATAGTTTCTCTACAGGCATTTGCCATTGTCGACTACTCTGATCCAAAGTACAATATATCGGAGCAGGAACTGCATCGCCTCAACGCTCGCGCACTGCAAGGAGCAGCACTGGCAGATCTCACAAAGAGCGTTCGGAAAACATAACAGTGTAATTCAACAAGGTATGGCTTCGATTGATCTTTTTCATGCTTATTTTAATAATAATTCAGCATCATTTTTACTGATGTGCAACTCTTTCACCACGGTGGGTTACTCTCAAGAAGGATATTGTTGTGGTCGCCAGGTCGTCCCAGTTGCCTGGTTTGAATCCAGCGAGTCATCTCAACACTGCCGTAATGGTTAACCGTTTCATGCAGGGCCTCCCTGCCCGATCATGCGTCCAATGCCGAGATACCGTGTAGATTGGAAGTACCGAATGGTTCAAGCATTATGCCAATTAGGCGCCACACGTCTCGATTCCAATTTGGCTGAGTGAGCCTGAGACATGTGTCATGGTCTTTCTTATATGTGGTGTTAAGAACCACAACCAATTAATCCCTCAACAGGCCTTTATTAATTTCCAATGAGATCCCCGACATGCAGAATTTACCCCGAGACCAGGTATATTTAATCATGCAATAAATGGACACATCGGGAAGGGAATGTACTGGGAAGCAATGCTACAAACAAATAAATAAACAAGAAATAGGTCATGCATATCCCGATACTTGCGAAATCCCTAAAATAAGTTGTTGGCCTATGATGACCTCAAAAATAATTGGTGGTTGAATTCAGTGACCCTGTATGCAAATCCCCTTAAATTTAAAGTCAATCAGATAAAAATTGAGGATTTTAGAAATTTGGCCAATGTTGATCTTTTGGCCGATGTTGACCTCAAAATTAGTTTGGGGTTGAATTTAGTGTCCACAAATGCAAATCTTCTTAAAATTTCAAGTTTAAGTTCAAGACCTCAAAAATAATTGGTGGTTGAATTCAGTGACCCTGTATGCAAATCCCCTTAAATTTAAAGTCAATCAGATAAAAATTGAGGATTTTAGAAATTTGGCCAATGTTGATCTTTTGGCCGATGTTGACCTCAAAATTAGTTTGGGGTTGAATTTAGTGTCCACAAATGCAAATCTTCTTAAAATTTCAAGTTAATCGGATGAAAATTGAGGATTTTAGAAATTCGGCATATGTTGACCTTTTAGCCTATGTTGACCTCAAAAAATACTTGGTGGTTGAATTCAGTGTCCAGATATGCAAATCCTTTAAAAATTTCAAGTCAATCGGATGAAAATTGAGGATTTTAGAAATCTGGCCTATGTTGACCTAAAAATAGTTGGGGTTGAATTCAGTGACCAGATATGCAAAATCCTCTTCAAATTTCAAGTCAATCGGATGAGAATTGAGGATTTTAGAAACTTGGCCTATGTTACATGATGAATGTTGCATGATGCGATGAGCATTTTAGAAATTTGACAATGTTGGTGACCTTTGGCCTATGTTGACCTATTTACCTTTTGACCCCCAAAACAATAGGCCTCTTGCTTATGACCAACTCTCCCATTTGGTGAAGTTTCGTGAAGATCCCTTGAAAATTGTGACCTTCAAAAAAAAATGTCTGTGACTGACATACGGGCAGACAGACAGACAAACAAACAAACAGAATAATGCACAAGACCAACCAATATACTTGAAAAATCTTCGATTTTCGCAAGTAATGAATAATAACACCCCCTTTACCTGTTACCGAAAATACAGTCGTGGCCAAAAATATTGGCACCCTTGCACTTTTTCAAATAACTCACAATTTTCTCGAAAAACAAGTTGAAATTGCCAAAATTATTTGGTCTAAACAAGTTTTGTTTTTACTGTTAATATTACAGAACCTTTGTTTTTGATTTAGAACCTATTATATCCCTTTAAATCAGAAAATAAAAAGAAATGGCATTGCCAAAATTATTGACACCCGAGACTTAATATTTGGTAGCACAGACTTTGGACAAAATAATTGCAGTCAAGCGCTTCCTATAGCCATGAATGAGCTTCCTACACCTGTCTACTGTCAGTTTGGCCCACTCTTCTTGTGCAAACTGCTCCAGTTCTCCCAGATTTGAAGGGTGCCTTCTCCCAACTGCTGTTTTCAGATCTCTCCACAGATGTTCAATGGGATTTCAATCTGGACTTATTGCTGGCCACTTCAGAACAGTAAGTCCAGCATTTTGTCTTGAACGATTCCTGGGTGCTTTTTGAAGTGTGTTTGTGGTCATTGTCTTGCTGCAAGACCCATGACCTTCGACAGAGACCCAGCTTTATGACACTGGGTTAAACATTGTGCTCCAAAATGCCTTGGTAATCTCCTGATTTCATGATGCCATGCACACATTCAAGGCACCCAGTGCCAGAGGCAGCACAGCAACCCAAAACATCACTGAACCTCCTCCATGTTTGACTGTAGGGCAGGTGTTCTTTTCTTTGAAGGCTTCATTTTGTTTTCTGTAAACATAGAGATGATGTGCTTTACCGAAAAGCTCTAATTTGGTCTCATCTGTCCACAGGACATTCTCCCAGAAGGATTTTGGCTTGTTCAGGTGTGTTTGGAAAACTCCAGTCGGGCTTTCTCAGCAGTGGGATCCTACAGGGTCTCCTACCATAGACCCCCCTTGCATTGAGATGGCGACGGATGGTGCGAGAGGAAACTGTCGTACCTTGTGTCTAAAGGTCAGCTTGAATCTGTTTGGCAGTTGATCGGGGTGCTTTCTCCATCATTCAAACAAATCTTCGCTGCAATCTTCGATCAAGTTTTCTCTTGCAGCCACATCCAGGGAGGTTGGCTTCAGTGCCATGGGCCTTAAACTTCCTGATAACATTGCATATGGTAGACACAGGTACATCAAGGTATCTGGAGATGGACATGTAGCCTTGAGATTGTCCATGCTTGGCTACAATCTTGTGTCTGACCTCTTCAGACAATTCTCTGGTTTTCTTTCTTTTCTCCATGCTCAATGCCATACACACAGTGACACAAAACAGCAGAATGACTCCTTTTCTCTATTCAAACTGGTTGAATGAGTGATTCTTATATTGCAGGCACCTGCATCTCACCACAGGTGAGTTCAATTCCCAAGTAAAGGAGAATCACCTGCTTGAAATCTAATTATTTCTAACTTCTAAAAGGTACCAATGATATTGTCCGGGGCAGTTTAGGATTTTTGTGTGGAATAAGCGAAGATTTAGTATTTTTTTCAGCTTTTTTTGTTTTCTCCACTGCAAACATAACAAATACACATGTGGATACCAAGAGATTTTTTTTATTTCAACAATTTTCTGGAAGAAATGGTGCATTATTTGAAAAAAGTGCAAGGGTGCCAATATATTTGGCCAGGACTGTATGTGCCCACGAAACACCAAACGATCGGGGTGCTTTGGTGGTGAGTCTGTGGCTGCTTCGCTGCACCATCTTCTGGGGGCGCGGCTGTGCCGCTGATGCAGTGCCCCATTACTTTTCAGCTGGTACTCATTTGCCAACCTCCGAAGATGACAGAATGAGTCGACCCACCTAGTGTTAATTCAACAGCGAGACAGGAGCTCAAACTCAGACACCTTAGGCGTTAAGTCAACACCAGAATCGTGGTGCCTTAAATAGGTATGATCGAGGTACATGAAACTGGGCGTTCCATCTGCCGGAATTAGCCAAATTACAAATGTCTGCCCTAAGTACTGCCGGGAGGCAATGGCAAACCACCCAGTATAACCATTGCAAAGAAACTGCTTCAGCAGAACCGACGCTCTGCAACAGAGTATGGTACATCAGGATCAGGAGTCGAGTCCATCAGGTGACTCTTGTCCAATCAGGGAAGCCATTTCTCTCGTGGCCCAGCATGTGATAACAGAATGTGCTGGAAACATCTAGTTTAGTTAGTATAGGTTAAGGAACAGAATGAACAAGAGAGGTGTGAGTGCTTGTGTAGTGTGTCGACCTACGATGCGCCCCAGCCCCTAACATGATATACAACATGGAAAATGCTAATTATATGCCAAATTCCGTGTATTTTTTTTAACACTGTGGTGTCTTGTGCACGTTTCTTTTAGAAATGGAGGAATTAAGGCAAAGATGCAGCCATGATGGTTGGCACGAGGAGGGTCTCCACTCCTTCTGCTCCAGGATCATGCTCCACACTGGATTTGTGACTCTGTTTGGTCACAATAAATCTCTTTCCTCAACAACCATGAAAAATGCCCGAGATGACTTTCAGACATTTGATGACGCATTCTCAAAGGTCATGGCAGGGATTCCACTGTGGTTATTACGCGGCGCGTTCAAGGCCCGAGTCGCACTGGAACAGCGTTTTCTGCCCGAGAATGTGGCAACGTTGTCAGAGCCGTCGGCTCTCATTGCGGAACGGATCGCCATATTCAACCGATGCAACACCCTCAGTGAGGTCCAGAAGGCCCGCGCACACTTGTCTGTCCTATGGGCAGCCCATGCCAACACTTTGCCCTTGGCCTTCTGGGTCCTCTTCTACCTATTACGGTATGGACCTACCTTGTTCAAAATAAACGAGTGTTCTGCTAATTGAAGTTATGAGATGTAAAGGGATGCAAGTTCAAGACCATCTACCTATTACGTATGAACATGAGGTGAGGTGTTGTGATTTGAATATAAAAAATAGTGGAGTGGTGGGCGGGAAGGGGAGGGGAGGGGGGGAAGGGGGGAAGGGCAGGGGAGGAGGTAGTAGAGTCCCTTTATATACAGAGTTGCGACATCGAGGGTCCGGAAAAATCTAGTCATGTGATTGCGTGGAGCCATTTTGAGTCCATCGCGGACAGGATCAGGATCGGACGCATATCGGTCAGCGTTTTAACGTTCCCGCTGTACGCAGCGTTCTCATTCGTGTTTTACATCGATTTTACGACAAAATGACAGGTTGTAGCGCCTGTGGGTGCACAAATAGAACGGAGAAGGGATTCAAGATGTATAGATTTCCATCAGATGCTAAAAGACGGAAAATCTGGGAGAACAGAGTCAGTCGTGTTGGATGGAAAGTAACTTCTTCGTCAGTTCTCTGCCAGGTCAGTGTGATGGTGGTAATGGTCCCATATGCGTACACACACATACACACACACACACACACATAAAGTGCTCGCTCGCTGCTCCATCGAGCTCCTCCTCCTCCTTCCACCCTCCTCCTCTTCCTCTCCCTCCCCCTGCCGCCCTTTCCCCCTCCCCCTATCCCCCCTTCGCTCCTCCCTTCCCCCCCCTTTAACCCCTGACCTCCCTTTTACCTCTTCCCCTCCTTCCCCCCCTTTCCTCCTCTCCCCCATCCCCCCTCCCCTCCCCTCTCCCCCACCTCCAGAAGGTAAAAGCCAGTCCCGACCATTCTACAGTCAGAATTTAGATAGGCTGCCTTCTATGCTTCTATGGGGTGGTCGACCTGTTTAGTATCCTGAGATCTGGCAGTCTACACCCACACCAATAGATTTTAAATCTGTGATATAACCTCTTCCGAGTTAGATCCTCCCTCTATATTCTCACTCTTTTCTCAACTCGCTCTCTGAGCAGCTCTTTTCAGAGCTATTCTGAAAGAATAACCCAACAGTCCTTTTCAGGACTACGCACATGGTATACCGTGAAAACGCATCGTATATAAGTTAGACCCTATTTAGTATTTTGTTGAAGTTGAACTGCTTTTTTTCCAAAAACAACACATGCCATGGATGGTCTGTGTCGAGGATTAGACTAACTGTTGTAGGAACATGAAATCTTTCATGAGAACACTGGAATTGGAAGAATTGTGTGACCGTGTGTGTGTGTAGATTTTTTTTTTAATTTTCAAGTTAGTAGATCTAGATCTACAGCTCTAGCAACAATGTTGGTTCGAAGTCATGCCTCCTGGTATTTTCCCCCTAACTTCCCCCCCTAACTTCTCAGTTAGTACTCCAACAAGTGAATGACATGCTTTGTTTTTAACAAAATTATGTAATTTGCTATAAAAGTGGAAGGTTACAGGTTCACGGTTTGAGTATTAATCGTAAATGAGTTCAAAGCCTTTCACAATGGTCTCTGAGACCTTCGTAAAACAAATAATAAAATAAGTTTTATTTTTTGTACTTTCAAATGGAAGATAGGATTATTGTCATTCTAAATTTTCAATGGTGCTTCAAAAAGAATTTGCTAGAAACCAATTCATGCCAGTGATACAGTTGTATGCCACAACTGAGAAAGGGGGGGTGGGGGGGCATGCATTGAATGTATGTATTTGTCTCTGTTGATTTGAATGTGAGGACATTAACTTGTGTTTGTGTGTGTGACTTTCAATTTATAATTTGTATGTGTGTGCATTAGCACATGCGTGTATGTGTGTGATTGTAAATATGTAATTTGTATATGTATTAGAGAGTGTGTGTGTGAGTGAGTGAGTGAGTGAGTGAGTGAGAGAGAGAGAGAGAGAGAGAGAGAGAGAGAGAGAGAGAGAGAGAGAGAGAGAGAGAGAGAGAGAGAGAGAGAGAGAGACTTTTGTGCCCTTTTATTATAAAAATACAAGCAATTCCACAAAGCGGTTGTAAGCAAAGCAACCAGTTTAAAGAAACATTTCGTAAGGATCATGAATTCACCAAAAGGAGCAAAGGATATTTAAAGGAAACCAGCAAGTATAAAAATTTTACAAACCAAAGGTGAAGACACAAACAAAACCACAAACAATTTCAAAGGAAATGCTCATGCAAGAGCTATGACCACATCCATAGCAAAATTAAGCGTTTAATTAAATTAAGCGAAACATTGAGAGAGGGAGAGAGAGGGAGAAAGGGAGAGAGAGAGAGAGAGAGGGAGAGAGAGAGAGGGAGAGAGAGAGAGAGAGAGAGAGAGAGAGAGACAGAGAGATTTCATTCCTTTTTTTGAAGGAAAAAACCTTTTCCACCAATGCAGACAGGTAAAACAAAAATTTTTTTTTACAGGTCATGAGAGCATTTCTACAAATACAGACAGTGAGAAAAAGAAAACCATGGTTACAAATCAAAACAGACAGCAAATAAAGTTGATATATACAGTCATAAAAAGGTACCATTTCGAAGCATTTCACATTACACCAAATAAGAGAGCAATGCTATATTACAAGTTTAATGTAAGGACTCCGTCAGTTAAACTGCACAAGGAACGCCGAACACACCATCGTTTCTGGAAGTCCCCACAGTTATCAAAAGACAATTCCAGGTTCAGCCGAGACGACACCAATGACCTAAGAAAGACTACAGCGTCATCCACTGGAACAACACTGTTCCGGATTTTCCTTTTCCTGGACACATATATAGCAAGTTTTGCCTCAGAAATTAAAAAGTTGGCTAAAAAACATTCGTGCCTACATCTGGGTTTAATACTAAAACCAAATATAAAAACACAGTGTGTAAAAACCAACCCCAACCCTTGAATGACATGCGATAAAACAGTAAAAAGTGGTGTCAATCTTGGGCATCCAACAAAGGCATGAAAAAGAGTTTCCTGGGCATCACAAAAAGGGCACTTTTCAAGGACATGTGGACACATTCGGTGTATCAAAACGTTTGAGGGTAAAATGTGATGTGCCAATCGCCACTGCAAGTCTCCGGAGCGTTTGGCAATGGGTACCTTGTACATAACAAGCCAGTTTATCGAAGTAGAATGAGTAGTCTGGAGCATTCTCCTCCAGTGCGCTTGTGGTTCTGCAGGTCTATCAGAAACAAGGGTTTTGACACACATGCCATAAACAGAGGATTTTTCCATCAACTTAAAGGAGGTGAAACCTTGAAAAAGAAGCAAAAGCTCTGGAAAGGGGTGTTGGGATGAGAGAGGGCCAGCTTCCACCTGTGGAGCCCATTTTAGCTTGGTTTGCTTGAAAAAGCGCAGAATCACAGAGAATATCCTCCCAATGACCCGAATGGACCTAACTCCAGTGGCAACAGCGACGTCAGCAGCTGGTTTCCACTTGTAAGGAGGAGGGGTTCTAAAATCTTTAACCTTGGTGCATCCAGCATCAATAAACTTTTGCATAAAAGTACGATCACTGCAGACCCCTTCAAAAATGGGGTTTAAAAAAATTGGCTCGTTTAAGAACATTTCAAGAGAATAATTACTGTTATCACGGCGAACGGTAACCGCCTGCCATGCCTCCAGCACACTCCTGTAGAACAGGGGGACTGATGCCATATCGACTTTCTTGCTGCCAAATAAGGAACAGCTCCTGATCGTAGCCGAGTCTCCCTGCCTGCCGAAGCAGGCAGTGAGCCAATGCCTTCCACGGGACGTCTGTGTACAGCAGTCGACGAAGCGACAGGAGGCGAAAAGCCATAACTTTACTGGTAATGGCAATCAGACCCTGTCCTCCTTCAGCAACGGGTAGGTTTAACACACCAGGTTTGAGCCAGTGCTTCCCCCCCCCAAAAGAAGTCAATAAAAATAGATTGCAGTTTTTTAAGAATAAAATCCGGGGGCTGCAGTGCCATAAAAACGTGCCAAAGCATCGATGCTGCAAGGTTATTTATAATGAGGGTTCGGCCCCGATAGGAGAGTTGGCAGAGTAAGCCCTTCCATTTTAGCAGCCGCCTCTCAGTTTTAATTATGAGAGATTCCCAGTTTCTCAAAATGAAGTTTTCGGTACCAAGAAAGACACCAAGGTAAAGAACGCCATCCCATGCCCATTCGAGTTGCTCCGGCAGAGTCGGAGGAGTGGCGCCATTTTGCGGACCAAGGTAGAGAGCTCTGCTCTTTTTCCAATTCACTTTTGCCGAACTTGCCAAACTGAATTCATGGACGCATTGGACCAAGGCCAAGACGTCCTCATCCGAGTGAACGATTGCACAAAGATCGTCTGCATAAGCAATCACCTTGAACGGGTTCGCAGTTGGTTGAGGAACGAAACCGGGAAGACGTGCGCGCAAACGAACGAGCAAAGGCTCAATCGCGAGGGAGTACAGGAGGCCGGAAAGAGGGCAACCTTGACGAATGCCTCTACTAGCCGGGAAAGGCTGACATAAAATGTTGTTAACTTTTGCTAAACTAAAAATGTTATTATACAGTAGCTGTACGTGAGAGATAAAAAATTCACCAAAACCAAACCCCCGTAAAACAGAGAAAAGATAAAAGTGATCGATGGCATCGAAGGCCTTTTCTTGATCGAGGAACACCAGACCAACATTTCTTTGTTCGAGAGAGCAGATATCAATCATGTCACGTACAATAAAGATACTGTCGTGAATTGACCTTTTAGGGACACAGTAAGATTGATCTGGGTGTATGATCTCCCCAATCACGACTCTGAGCCGGTTGGTGAGAGCCTTGGAAAAGATTTTATAATCCACGCATAGCAAGGATATCGGACGCCAATTTTCCACCCGATGCAGATCTCCCTTCTTGGGTATTAGGGCAAGCACCGCTCTACGGCAGCTGAGTGGCAGTTGGTTGAGTCGTAAACTGTCAGAAAATATTTCCAATAGTTCCGTCCCAAAGAGATCCCAGAAAGCTTTGTAAAACTCTACGGGGAGTCCATCCAAGCCAGAGGCTTTTCCATTCGGCAAGGCTTGTAGTGCAACAAACAGTTCCTCCATAGTTATCTTTCTGTCCAGCTCTTGACGTGCAGTAGCTGACAAGGTGGGCAAGGACGCGGTTAAAGAATGCACCATTTCGTCATCAATGTCTTTCCTACAATACAGATCAGAGAAGTAATCTTTAACCAGGGTTCTAATGCCCTTGTGATCCTTTATCATATTGCCCTGCACAGTCCGTAACAAGGTGAGCTGCTCGCTACCCTTTGAAGTGTGTTCAAGTCGAAAGAAGAAACTAGAAGGCACGTCCAGATGACGCAAATTCTCCACACGGAGACGAACCATGGCACCTCTAGCTTGTTTTACACATAGCCTGTTGAGAATAGCTTTCTTTTTGGCCAATGAAAGATTCGTTTCCATTGTGTTGGAAGGTGACAGATGGCTTTGCAAAGCTAAAATTTCTTTTTCAATAACACTTTTAAAGAGAGACTCATCTTTTGTACAAAAGAATCTATACTGCTGACAAAAGGTTTTAATTTGCACCTTGGCATTATCCCACCATTGATTGAGGGAAGAAAAAGAAGGTTTTCGCAAAAGCAGTGTACCCCAGAAAACCCGGAAGGCTTTAAGGAAAGCTTGATCCTCTAAAAGGTCCACATTAAAAATCCAATGTGCAGCTCCATAGTTCCGTATCGGAGAGAGAAGAGAAAAGGTGACCATGTGATGATCGGAGAAACCGATTGGTAAAATTTGCACATTGCCCATCATGTTAAGAAAGTTACTATTTATGTAAACACGATCTAGCCGAGCGAAGGAAAGCCGACCGTCAAGACAGCGACACCATGTATACTGGCGTATGAGGGGGTTGTGAAGTCTCCACGCATCAACGAAAGAGAAATTAGATAAAACCCTTGCCAGTGGGATGGTACTAGCTAGATGAGGTTCTTTACCGTTCCGGTCCATGGCAGAGTCTAGAGTACAATTAAAATCCCCACTCAAGCAAACAAGATTATTAAAATCTGCATGAGTGAGTGATGTTTCTAACTGTGTGAAGAAGGTGACCCTGTCAGTGCTGTCACTGGGTGAGTAGACATTAAAAAGTGTGTGCCTGTAACCATTGAAGGTGAAAGACACAGAAATTAGATACCCCTTAATTATGTCTTCAAAAACAATGTCAGTTTGGAGGAAAAAAGAAGATGAGAAGAATATAGCTACCCCGGCTCTAGGGCAAGCCAAGCTACTGAAAAACCATTGGCCGTTCATCAACCTTCGCCATTGGCTTTCGCACGAAGGACTGCATCTCGTCTCCTGTAAAAGCATGACATCAATATGCTTTTCCTCAGTGAGTAATTTCACCTGGGTCTTGCGCAATGGGGACCGCCCCCCATTGATATTCAAGGTAGCTACAGAAAAGGTCATGTGAAGAAGAAGGGGAAGGGGTTATATAGCGGAAGGTTGGTCTACTTGTAGCTCTTCCTTCGCTTTGACGATGTACTTCTTGAGGCGGAATACTTCTCGTTCCCCAACTCCGAACTGGCTGGACTTCAGGACGAGATATTTCGCGGATGTTATGAAGATTTTTAGGTCTGGAAAGAAATCTTTCACCTTTACTCGCCTCTTCCGAAAAGTGTCTTTCAGGAATTTTAGAATTTCTGCAGGTGTGATGCCCGGGTCACCCTCCGGCCCATGAGACAACAACACTTCGTTCCAAGCCTCGATGCTGATGCCAGACGTGAGGGATGAGGCTCCATCGGAGTCATAGTCCAATTGATCAGCGTGAGTCTCACCCTCTAACGATAAAGCAGGTGCCGGTGCAGCAGATGCTGTGTGTGCCATCCCCTGAATGTCTGCAGGTTTTGGACACGTCTGCAAATCAGACAATGATGCAACAGGTGTTGCGAGATTCACCTCTTCATGACCCGCTATGGTCATGCCACGCTCCGGAATTATATGAGGCGTTTCAACGACAGAACTTGTATATGTCTTGAGGGCACAGCCTGGGACATCCTGAGGCACAACCTCCTCAGGTGCGTCATGCCCAGCTGATACAGAAACTGCGCATTCCATGTCTGCGCAGCCCTGGACATTCTGAGGCACGACCTCCTCAGGTGCCTCACGCCCCGCACAGACAGAGACTGTACATTCTATGTCAGCACAGCCCGGGGCATTCTGAGGCACGACCTCTTCAGGTGCCTCATGCCCCGCACAGACAGAAACTGTGCATTCCATGTCCGCACAGCCCAGGCCATTCTGAGGCACGACCTCCTCAGGTTCCTCACGCCCCGCAGAGGCGGAGGCTAAAATGGGCTCTGTAGGTCCATTATTGTCATCACAAGCAGCTCTTTCACTCTGATTCATTAATTCTTTATCATCATCAGGAGTTAAAGATGCAAATCTATTGTGTAAGGCTATGCCGGTAACACAAGGAGCCACCTCAGTGAGGGGTCCATTGTCGCTTCCAGTCAACACAATCTTTTTTGAATCCCTCGTTGCTGCTTCGTCATTAACGTTCGGCCGTTTGTGCTTCTTCCGAGCAGTAACAACAGTGAAACCTTCATCATTCACGGAGGAATCCCTCACTGCTGCTGTCGATGTCGACGGCTGATTGTCCACAGCATTACCAGGTGCCGCCTGTTTAGGCGTGCCCACGGGGACAGTTACCTTCGTGCAGGTATCTCTCGCTGCTGCCGCCGATGTGGACGGCTGATCGTCCACAGCATTACCAGGTGCCGCCTGTTTAGGCGTGCCCACGGGGACAGTTACCTTCGTGCAGGCACCTTTAACATGTCCGTGTTGCCCGCAAATGAAACAGGTCGTCGTTTCGGTCGACACATATATTTGATAGTTATGACCATTGAGCGACAGCGTCATGGTCGCATTAAGCGTCTGAGCGTTGTCTTTGAGGATAATATAACAATGACGCCGGAAGGTCATGATGTGTCGGAGCGAGGCGTCTGCTCGAAGTCGCAGGGGGATCATCGATATCCGGGACACGACGGTGCCGAAACGATTAAGCGAAGAGACAATGTGCTCGCTCTTTATAAACGGCGGTAAGTTCGACAAAATGATTCGGACCGCCGGTGTGTCCATCGGACTAACACTTAAATAAATGCCCTGGGATAAGGACAAACCGTGTTCCACCACCTCATTAACGAGGTGTTCCTTTGATACAAAAACCACAATTCTGTGGTTCATCCTGGAGGCAGCGAGGACATTATCCAGGCCGACAATGTTACCAATACTGGTTACCACGTCCTCGACGCTCACTCCGTCAGGCGGGCAAGCAATAAGCCCGTGTTTGCGAGTCAATGACTCATACCTGCTATTGTGCAAACGAACGTTCGCCATAGCTAAAAAATAAATGAAACTAAAGAAACGGTTTCGAAATAAAATAAAAGAGAACCTGTCGCGAGCAAAACCTGCAGGCGAAGGTAAAATGAAAAGAAATAGAATAAGGGAGCCGATAAACGACGATGATGAAGAACACGGCAAACAGAGCACAGGCCCGAAGAACACAAGGTTCTTTAGGACTCGCACCAAACTCACCGTGCGCGCTCTCTTTCTCTCTCTTGTCTCAACAAAGAAGGAAAACACGGGGAAAACTTCACAAGCACGTACAAGGACACAGAGGGAGTGAAATGGGGGATGGGAAAGGCAAACAACACAACACAGTACTCACAGCTCCTCACACACAGCAGCCATGATTGTCACACCCACGCACGACTCACCAACGACCAGCAGGGGGCGCGAGAGAGAGAGAGAGAGAGAGAGAGAGAGAGAGAGAGAGAGAGAGAGAGAGAGAGAGAGAGAGAGAGAGAGAGAGAAAGAGAGAGAGAGAGAGAGAGAAAGAGAGAGAAAGAAAGAAAGAGAAAGAGAAAGAGGGGGCCGGGGGTAGGGGGGTAATCTATTTTTGGTGGGATTAATATATGATCGGCAACATGCAGCAAAGTTTAGATTAATAATTTAAATATGAAAATTAAACAAACACAAATATATACCCACACACGATAAACAAGGTCAAACAACTGCAGAAATACAAAGATAACTCTTAACATTGTATTGTACATGTACATGTATAAGCAGGGAGGTGAGAGTTCGAGTTCTCGCTCTCGCCTCCCTGAAATTAAAATGAGGCTGAAATAAGCAGCACGTGTACCTGTCTAGTTCATTCCTTCTTTGTCATGGTTCTAAATGTCTGTGACTGTTAAATCCCAACCAGCTCTGTGATTTTCTTCTTTATCATATGGCTCTTAGTTGTCATAAATCTTCTATTTTGTCATCTTCACATAATTTGTTCATTATCAACATGGAAAAGACCATTCCCATCTCTCATACATAGAGAACATAATGGAATACACGGTTCAATGCACTAGCGCCATACGGCGGCTCCGCACTGAATGGACTCAAAATGGCGTCAAATCGTTAGTTGTCGCTACTCTCTCGAAAAGGGACTCTAGGAGGGAGGGGAGGGGAAGGGGGGAGAGCGGGGGGGAGGGGGAGAGATGGGGGTAGGGGGGGAGGGAGAGGGGGTAGAGGGGAGGCAGGAGAGGAAGGGGGTTCATATATATGCTGGTGGGTGAATGTGGCGTTCATCACGTTTCTGAGTTAAGTGTGATGCCAATCTGGAAGAAGAAGAAGCCGTACTACCAACTTCGTACACTTCCAGAATTGTTTGATTTATTTGTATTCAAATGTCTGGTGATTGTTTTGTATTTATTTATGCGAATGTGTACTTGTATATAACTGTCATTAATTTAAAAAGGCTTGGGCACTATCGAACAATTTTTTTTTTTAACTCCAAAAAAACGATCTTTTTTTTTCAATTTTTTATTTTATTTTTATTTTTGCCTAAAACACTCCCAGACACTCACTGATGAACCTCTGAAAGTTTGTCGAAGATCCGTTCAGCCATCTCTGAGAAAAATGGAGACACAGACAGACAGACAGACATCTCTCTTATGTAGAAGATCACGGTATTTTAAACCAATCTCAATGGTTGCTAGGAGACAGGGCAGCAGGTAAATCATACTTACTTAATCATAAGACGTTAAAGAAGCAAACAAAAAAAAAAATCGATTTTAGTGGGCAACCCTCCTCAACCCCCCCCCCCCCCACCCCCCTCCCCAAACCCCAATAGACCCACTTAGACCTGATTTTCTTAATGCCATGAACACACTTTGGTATATCATGGGCGATGAAGGTTGTGATCAAGTTCCATCTAAATCCTATGGGTAGTTCTATTTTGGGGGATCAAACCACGATCCACTTTGATCCCTGGTAGACCCCCTTCAACCCAGATGTTTTTTTAATTCCGTGAACAAACTTGAGTTGCAATAGACCAAATATCATTTGTGCCAAGTTTGGTCACAATCTCATCAGTGGTTTCAGAGAAGTTGCAAGTGTTTACGGACTGATGGACGGACAACGCGCCATCCCCATAAGCTCCCCGGAACTATGTTCCAGGTGAGCTAAAAATGAAGAAAAAAAAGTGAGAGGGGGGAGGGTGGAGAAGAGAATTACTTTGGAAAACGAATTTGGGATGAGAAGAGAGATTATGGGAATATCTATTTATTACATATGCATGAGGAAATGTTGAAAGGGTTAAACCAATGCATACATGACATGTATGGGTGGGGGGTTTGGGGAGGGGGGAAAGATGGGGGGGCAGGGGGGTGTTGGTGGTAGAGTCATAAATTCCTCCCTACAGAGTACATAATACATGGTCCTTAGGGTTTATTTCACTATAAATGGTACAAGCTGGAAGCCCTACTCTTTTGAAAGTAATATTTTAGGATAATTAGCGACATCACCCTTTAAAAGATTTTGTTAACTCTCACATTGAATCGTTTGAACATCCTCTTGTACAACACTCAAATACTGTAGGAAGTTGTTAAAAAAAACATTTGAATAAACATTCTTTTAACAGGAGAACAGTGAGATATGAGATTTCCTCTTCCATAATTCCATTAGGAGTCCTGAGGCCCAGGAAGCTGTACGAGCTGAGGTGGAAGAACTTTGCGGAGGAGACCTGGACCTGTCTGAGACCCGAATTCCACTGGACCAGAAGCAGCTCAATGGCCTTGTGAACTTGAGTAAGCAAAGCGTGATAAATAATCAGGAATGACAAGCTGCACTGTGTTATCATTTGTTAGCTTATTGGTAACATGCTGATTGTTGACGTGCCATCTGGTTCTCGGTTACACCCCTGGAGGAATAAAATACCAAGTTGTTATTTCGCTTCAATACATTTTTGGAGTACTGCTGCATAGGACAGTACAACAGACCCTTTTTGGAAGGCGTAAGACGTCCACTATCCCATCTGCAATCATTTGAATGACACAAAGGTGCCTGCTAAGAGGTAATATGAGCAGAAGTCTGATTGGTCAAATTTGAATGCCTTCGGCAGGGCCCGTTCCCACCCAAACAATGGCTTCAGCTCCACTAGCAGGACCTTCCCACCAAGATGACAGAGTAAGAGGGCTGTCTCACCATACCAGTCTTATTTAATAGAAAGAATGATGGCAACACAGGAAATAACCAAAAGAGCACAGGTATACATCAGGAGTCGTAAATTCAGACGGGTAAGACTAAGACAGAATTTAACAAACTGTAAAGGTAATGCCTCACCCCCTTCCTTCCCCCTCCTAGCCCCCACGTGGCCATTGGCCTGCACACATAAAGGTTGAGGTCAAGTAAAAAGAGGAAAAATAAACTTGCTGAAGTTTGAGAAATAAATGGGAAGACAAAGGTATGGGTAGATAAGAGGTATGGGTAGACTGGTAGAGGAATGGGCCTCGCGCTCAATAACTATGGTATCTAGGTCTGGCACCCTGACGGCGAGAGTGTGCGAGCAGTCGCTACTACTTACTCCCGTTCTGTGCACCGTAGCCACAGAACTATCACTGTGGCACCGCTTGCATCATCGTGTTGGTTTCTTGTGTTCAACGGGACTGTCGTCTGTTCACTCTCGCTGAACTGTAATGTAGTAACTCTGCAGTCCCGTCCACCCGCAGCTCGCTCTGTGAGGAGATGGGAAAGAGGGTGCTTCACACCTCCTTGCATTGTATGTTCTCACACACTTCTCCTGACCCAGGTCAATTCCAGGGATTAGTCTTTGGCCCATGGAGCAGAAAGGGTGTTTGGTCAGGAAGAGTCGGGGGAATTGATAAAATACGGAAAATAATAGGGGGAATCAAAATGTGCAGCCTCTACACTAAAGTAATCCCTGAATTGTATTTGGCACCACATGTCTATATGTCTCTCTCTCTCTCTCTCTCTCTCTGCAAACCTTTAACCTCTAATCCAAACTCTCTCTCTTCCTCATATGGGGAGATTACCATTGCTACCAGGTAACTTGGCTGGGTGTTGGTACCTCTCTCACTAGCCATGGCACTTCAACAAAGGACTTCTGTGACTCCATGGGACTGACTCAATCAGTAAACTTCCCAACCCGGATGTCTCCCAGTGGTAAATCCTTCCTTCTGGACTTGGTGATGACTAATTTTCCTGCAAATGTCTCCTGCTCTACCTCCGCTCCAATTGGTTCATCTTATCATATGTTTGTGAAAGCCAACATCTCTCTGGCTATTCTCAGAGAGCTGCCTCAACGCTGGAAATTCTGTCATTTCATTCAAGCAGATTGGCAGGGACTTGAAGCAGCATCTCTCTTCAGGATTGGTCTCCCATATATGTTGCCCCTGATGTTAACTCAGCCTGGGAAGTCTTCCACAGAAACCTGCTCTCTTTCTCTCGTGCACAGATTCATCCCATCTCGTCTTCAATTATCCTTCCCTTCTACCTGCCCATGGTACACTGAAGGCTAATCTAAACGAAGGCAATCTCAGTGCATTCCAAAAAGTCTGCAACAAGTGTGCAGCCACTCTCAGGGGAGCCAGAAAACAACATTTTTCCAACCTCAAGAATCAACTTTCAAACTTGTATCGCTCCTCTAATACCTGGTGGTGCCATGTTAAGTCTGTCTGCGGAGTATGCTCACCCTCCATCCCTTCCGTCTCTTAAAATGGCAAGACAGCCGACTCCGCTCATGAGAAGGCTGAATGGCTCAATTCTGTGTTTGCTTAAAATCTTGTGTCCCAAAACCCTCACCCTCGGTACCCATCTTTCCCTGTTATACCCATCTGCTCCTCAACTCTGTATATTTTGAACCTGAGAAGGTGGAGAAGGTTCTTTCAACACTTGACTGATTCTGCGACTGGACCGGATGGCATCAGCTCACACATCCTAAACCTGCTCTGCTGCTCTTGCTCATCCTCTATCTTTGTCCTTTTCACCCTATCATTTGTGCTAGGTCATCTTCCATCTGTTTGGAAACCTGCTAATATTACTAAATTATATATAAAAAGGTGCAAAATCTGATCCCCTCAACTACAGACCGAGAAGCTTACTTCCAATCATCAGCGAGGTTATGGAATCCATCATCGCAGTTGAAATTAAATCCTTACTTTTCTGCAACAACCTCATCTAAGATCATGAATTTGGTTTCAGACAAGGTCACTCCACCTTGGGCAAGCTGCTCCTACTCATCCAACAATGGATGGAGGCCCTCAATGTCTCTGGACATATCTCGTGCTTTTGGTACAGTGCAGCATCCTGTCTTACTCTCCAAACTCTCTGCCTATGGCATCGAAGGCCAACTCCACACATGGCTTACTGACTTCCTCTACTCTCACAGCCAACATGCGGTGGGTAGTCAGGGTTAGTGAGAGATTTCTGGTCAGGGTTAGTGAGAGATTTCTGGTCAGGGTTAGTGAGAGATTTCTGGTCAGGGTTAGTGAGAGATTTCTGGTCAGGGTTAGTGAGAGATTTCTGGTCAGGGTTAGTGAGAGATTTCTGGTCAGGGTTAGTGAGAGATTTCTGGTCAGGGTTAGTGAGAGATTTCTAGTCAGGTTTACGAAGAGATTGCTAGTCGGGGTTAATGAGAGATTTCTCGACAGGTTTAGTGAGAGATTTCCAGTCAGGTATAGTGAAAGATTTCCGGTCAGGTTTAGTGAGAGATTTTTAGTCGGGGTTAATGAGAGATTTCTGGTAAGGTTTAGTGAAAGATTTTTAGTCGGGGTTAATGAGAGATTTCTGGTCAGGTTTAGTGAGAGATTTTTAGTCGGGGTTAATGAGAGATTTCTGGTCAGGTTTAGCGAGAGATTTCTGGTCAGGTTTAGCGAGAGATTTCTGGTCAGGTATAGTGAAAGATTTCTGGTCAGGTTTGTGAGAGATTTTTAGTCGGGGTTAATGAGAGATTTCTGGTCAGGTCTAGTGAAAGATTTTTAGTCGGGGTTAATGAGAGATTTCTGGTCAGGTTTAGTGAGAGATTTTTAGTCGGGGTTAATGAGAGATTTCTGGTCAGGTTTAGCGAGAGATTTCTGGTCAGGTATAGTGAAAGATTTCTGGTCAGGTTTGTGAGAGATTTTTAGTCGGGGTTAATGAGAGATTTCTGGTCAGGTCCAGTGAAAGATTTTTAGTCGGGGCTAATGAGAGATTTCTGGTCAGGTTTAGTGAGAGATTTTTAGTCGGGGTTAATGAGAGATTTCTGGTCAGGTTTAGCGAGAGATTTCTGGTCAGGTTTATTCAATGAGCTCAACATGTGTCATTTTTCTCATTGATGAGACTTGATTGACATAGAGTTCATGAAATCAGAAAAGAGCTCGCTTCGATTTCTAATTCTCCACAGAACAGGACAAGCGTTGGCTTTGCTCAACTGTCAGGTCCATCTCGAGTCCTTGACATGATGATGACCCAACATTGGTGAAACTGGTAGCTCGGTTACCTTGGGATACCTGTTGGCACATTATGTTTGTTTCTGATGATTTGCTGAACGATTTCTTTCTTGTTAAAACTTCCCCTGGGAGAATAGCTGAGAGGCTGCTCTGAGAGTGCAAAATGTAGGCCTCAGATTGTGATTTAATGACGTATTCCTGCACAAATGCTCAGATAAAAGAAGCAAATGACATGTTCATATGCCTTGATGACTGAAGACCAATCTGCGACTGACACCTTGCATAATCACAGAAGGTTCATAGGTTTTCTCTCACGTGAAACGATGATTACTTAATTTTCTGCTGATTGCATTGCAGGTAGTGCCGTGAAGGAAACTCTGAGACTCGTCAGTAGTGCTATGCACGTGAGAGTTGTGAAGCAGAATTTCAACCTGGACCTCGGCTCAGGACAGACCTATGATATCCGCCATGGCGACATGCTAGCGATGGCTCCAGAAATGACGTACATGGACCCCTACGCGTAATCTCTCACTAACCCCTACGCATAATCTCTCACTAACCCCTACGTGTAATCTCTCACTAACCCCAACGCATAATCTCTCACTAACCCCTATGTGTAATCTCTCACTAACCCCTACGCATAATCTCTCACTAACCCCTACGCGAAATCTCTCACTAACCTCGATGCGTAATCTCTCACTAACCTCTACGTGTAATCTCTCACTAACCCCTATGCGTAATCTTTCACTAACCCCTACGCATAATCTCTCACTAACCTCTACACGTAATCTCTCACTAACCCCTACGCATCATCTCTCACTAACCCCTATGTGTAATCTCTCACTAACCCCTACGCATAATCTCTCATTAACCCCTACGTGTAATCTCTCACTAACCCCTACGCATAATCTCTCACTAACCCCTACGTGTAATCTCTCACTAACCCCTACGTGTAATCTCTCACTAACCCCTACGTGTAATCTCTCACTAACCCCTACGTGTAATCTCTCACTAACTGCTACGCATAATCTCTCACTAACCCCTACGTGTAATCTCTCACTAACCCCTACGTGTAATCTCTCACTAACCACTACGCATAATCTCTCACTAACCCCTACGTGTAATCTCTCATCAACCCCTTCTCATAATCTCTCATTAACCCCTTATAGTCATATCTCATCAACCCCTTCTCGTAATCTCTCATTAACCCCTTCTCATAATCTCTCATTAACCCCTTATAGTCATATCTCATTAACCCCTTCTCGTAATCTCTCATTAACCCCTTCTTGTAATCTCTCATTAACCCCTTATAGTCATATCTCATTAACCCCTTCTCGTAATCTCTCATTAACCCCTTATAGTCATATCTCATTAACCCCTTATAGTCATATCTCATTAACCCCTTCTCGTAATCTCTCATTAACCCCTTATAGTCATATCTCATTAACCCCTTATAGTCATATCTCATTAACCCCTTATAGTCATATCTCATTAACCCCTTATAGTCATCTCTCATTAACCCCTTCTCGTAATCTCTCATTAACCCCTTATAGTCATCTCTCATTAACCCCTTCTCGTAATCTCTCATTAATCCCTACTTGTAATCTCTCATTAACCCCTTGTAGTCATATCTCATTACCCCTACTAGTAATCTCTCACTAACCCCTACATTAACGTCTCACAAACCTTGAATATACAACTTACGGCTGCCATTCTCCTTCAAAAGAATGTGGTGTGTGTTTTTGCAAATATTATTATTTACTTGAAGCACCTGCTCCCTATGGGAGTGGTCAGGGGAGTTGTGTTATTATCTTTATCCAAACAACTAATTCAAAATACCTCTGCATAATTTAAAACACCTTACTGCACTGGATAACGTGGGGACAGGAATACTGTACTGTTTTGTATGGGGATTTGTAATACCCTCTCCCACCTGGAGGCGGTGCTCCACGATACACATTTACATAGAGAATTTGCGAACTCCCCCTTCTCCCACCCCACCCGACAATTCCCAAATGTTTAATTACTTTTACATCTATTTTTGTGGAATAACTATTGGTTGCAAGTAAGGAGATAGTTAAATTTTCTAACTGTCGGAACGATATTTCACCAGGAATTCCACCATGATCGTTACATCGATGAGTTCAGGAATGAGCGAACATCTTTCCAGTACCGGGGTCGGGAACTCAAACACTTCTTGATGCCCTTTGGCTCAGGTTCGAGTATGTGTCCTGGGCGGTTTTTTGCCCTCAACGAGATCAGGCAGATGATGGTATTGTTGTTCTGTCACTTCGACATGGAGCTCATACACCCTGAAGATCCCCCACCCAAATCACGTGGTTACATCGGCATACAACCCCCCAGGGAAGATGTCCTGTTCCGCTTCCGGCGCAAAGTCGAGTTGCTCAGCCAATGATCATTTACACGCTCGATGACCACTTCTCCTCCACCATCTTTATTAGTGCAATGGTGAAAAGATCTCCAACCAACATCTTCACTATTCCCTGTCATTTAATGATCAAAATCTTACATAGTTCAGCATCCTTCAATATTGCTATCGTATGATTACTGCTACAACCATTACAACCACATCAATCACCACCACATCCATTATCACCACAAAATTACCACCACATTCATTAGCACCACATCCATGTCCACCACAACCATTACCACCACAATCATTTGCTTTGCCCACTCGTTGTCTCTACATCTTTGTCAGTGTCACAAACCTCACTGCTAATCAAAGCATTGTCAGGAGCCAACTATATTTTATGAAATGTACTGGGGGTTGGTGAGTGTTATACTGGGGGTAGGTGAGTGTTATACTGGGGGTCGGTGAGTGTTATACTGGGGGTCGGTGAGTGTTATACTGGGGGTCGGTGAGTGTTATACTGGGGATCGGTGAGTGTTATACTGGGGATCGGTGAGTGTTAAACTGGGGTTCGATGAGTGTTGGTGAGTGTTGTACTGGGGGTTGCTGAGTGTTATAGTGGGGGTTGGGTAGTGGTAGGCTAGGGGTTGGTTAGTGGCAAGATGGAGATCAGTTAGTGGTAGGCTGGAGGTCGGGTGGTGGTAAAATGGAGGTCGGATAGTGGTTGGCTGGGGGTCGGGCTTAGTGGTACGCTGGAGGTCGGTTAGTGGTAGGTTGGAGGTTGGTTCGTGGTATGCTGGAGGTCGGTTAATGGTAGGCTGGAGGTCGGATAGTGGTAGGCTGGAGGTCGGTTCGTGGTACGCTGGAGGTCGGTTAGTGGTAGGCTGGAGGTCGGATAGTGGTAGGCAGGAGGTCGGTTAGTGGTAGGCAGGAGGTCGGTTCGTGGTATGCTGGAGGTCGGTTCGTGGTACGCTGGAGGTCGGTTAGTGGTAGGCTGGAGATCGGATAGTGGTAGGCTGGAGGTCGGTCAGTGGTACGCTGGATGTCGGTTCGTGGTACGCTGGAGGTCGGTTAGTGGTAGGCTGGAGGTCGGATAGTGGTAGGCTGGAGGTCGGTTCGTGGTAGGCTGGATGTTGGTTGTGATTGTGTGAGTCGTCGCTATTGATGAATCTTTTCCCTTCGTTGGTGTGCTCACTAAGCATTGTGCGTTGTGCAATGGGTGTATGGGTAAAAATGATGGTGAACAACTGAGCAGGTGCCAATGAAGGGAAAAACCTGCACAGAGAAGCAATTAAAGTGATAGAGGTGTGCGCTAGCCCTCTCCCACTCTCTATTCCTATGATCATCGTTGGCTGCAGGCGCAGTAAATGCAACGTACAGTCTGATGCACATAGGTGCAGTAGACTGGCCAGGTGGTTGGAATGATGACGGCTGCCCTTGACGTGTCCAAAGTGGACACAGTTGTCTGCAGATGCTGCGTGGTGATGCCTAAATTGGTGGCACCACTGACTTTCATGGGCACATTTATCCACAATGTAGCACTGCCCAGGGTGACCTACAGGTGTAGTTTGATATCCGAGTGTCCTTCTCATAGACTTATCCGAAAGAGGCTTCCCCCACAAGGCAGTGGGGATCTGTTACTCCAGACAAGGGGCCCATATCAGGTACTGTCAGCCGGAGCCAGCTGAGCCCGGGACTTGCATAGGGCAGGGACTTCACTCTGTGAGGTCGCTGAAACAGATAACCTGCTACCGAAAGATGGTCGGTTGGTGGTAGACTGGAGATTCGTCAGTGTTATGCTTGGGGTTGGTTCGTGATAGGTATGTTATGGTATGTGGTAGGTATGTATGTAATGGTACGTCATGTTACGGAGGTGGAGTGTTATAGCCCCTTTTAGTCAGGTTCACTCTGTCAATAAATTATATTTCGTTCAAAATCATGGTAGATTAGCAAACCTATACATTTTTGGAAAGGTTATAGCATAAGGAAACTAAAAATCAATGTTTACATTTGGAGAGATACCTGTATGGCGGCCATTTTGGATTTTCAAAATGGCCACTGTAAAATACATATTTTGTTCTATTTTTGCCTCTAATTACCCTAAAAACTTTTTAAAATATACTAAACCTATATTTTCAGGGACAAGGAATCCAATGAAAGTATCAAATTAGTGCTATGGGGAATGGTAAGACACGAATCAAAGGTTTTGAATTGCAAAATACTGTCTTTATATTCGCGATAAGTTGCATAATCAAATACATGTTATCATTTTGTACAGGCAGTTAATAACATCAAAATGTGTAACAATAATTCATATCACCAAACATACACAGGCAGTCAGCAAAATCATACATACACATGCAGTCAGTATAACTTCACATCTACACAGGCAGTCAATGACAAAATATACACAGGCAGTCAATGGCATCAAACATACACGATTACAGAATATGCCATTTAGAGTTCATCATCACTGTCCTGTGTGTCGTATCCGACAATATAGTCCACATCGTTTTCACAGTCCGTTCCACACAAGCAAAGGTCGGTCAAATTGATTGGCAAATCGAATTGGTCGAATGGTCGATCGAATCGAATTCGATGAATCGAATCGAATCGATCGAATTGGTCGATCGAAGCGATTGGTCGAATGGAATTGGTCGATTGGTCGAATTGGTCGGAATTGGCAAATGTAAGCATTGATTTTCAGATTTTCCATGTAATAACGTTTCCAAAAATGTATAGGTTTGCTAATCTACCATGATTTTGAACGAAAAAACATAGTGAACCTGACTATTTATAACTCCTTCGTTTTCAGCAAACATTACCTACTTTTCTCGTATACGTTATGATGACAGTGGCATGCCAGTTTTGTTCCATATTGCCATTTTTATTCCAGTTCTGAGGCTCTTTTTTTTACTTTAATTGTTGCTTTGTTAACACCATAATAAAGCTTCATTAACACGATTTATATATTTGAGGATGTGAAATGGGTTTTTCATGTTAATAATAATAATATTTATTATTCAGTGTGACTATTACCCTATTCAGTGTGATTTATTCGGAAGAGGGTCAGAAAGCAGTATTCAGGATTGCAAAGCAGATAGCGAAAGAGAGGTGTGATGTGATGGGGGTGAGTTGCTTGAAGGATGAAGTGGGACAAATCGTTGTCGACCCAGATGGAATTAAAGGAAGATGGAAAAGATATATGGAAATGCTGTTGAATACAGAGAATGAATGGGATGGCAACATAGAGAGTAACCCTGTTTTAGGACCGGCAGAGAAGATAACTGAGAAGGAAGTTGAGGAAGCGATAAAAGCAATAAAGGGTAGAAAAGCGGGAGGGCCGACGGGAGTTGTGGGAGATATGTTGAAGGCAGCAGGAAGTTGGGGTGTGAAGAGAATGACAGAGATCTGTAATCTGGTGGTGAAAGAAGGCCGCATTCCAGTGGTTGGGAACTAAGTACCCTCATCCCTCTATACAAGGGGAAAGGTGACCCTCTGGAGTGTGGCTCGTACCGAGCGATAAAGTTATTGGAGCATGGAATGAAGGTATTGGAAAGGGTGTTGGAGAGGAGGATAAGGAAGAAAGTGAAGATCGACGAAATGCAATTTGGATTCATGCCAGGAAGAGGAACGACAGACGCGCTTTTCATTGTGAGGCAGTTGCAGGAGAAGTACATGGAGAAGAGGAAGAAGTTGTTTCTTGGGTTTGTTGATTTGGAGAAAGCATTCGATAGGGTACCACGCAAAGTATTGACATGGGCATTGAGGAAGTTAGGAGTGGAGGAATGGTTGATCAGAGTAGTGATGGCAATGTACAAAAGAGCACGCACAGCTGTAAGGACGAAGGACGGGAACAGTGGTGAGTTTGAGGTGAAGGTGGGAGTGCATCAGGGGTCGGTACTAAGTCCATTACTATTTGTAGCTGTGATGGAGGTGCTGGCTCAGAACGTAAAGGAGGGTTTACCGTGGGAGTTGTTGTATGCAGATGATCTGGTGTTGATTGCGGAAAGTATGGATGGACTGAAGGAAAAGATGAACACGTGGAAGGAATGTATGGAGACAAAAGGTCTGAAGGTGAATATCGGAAAGACGAAGGTGATGGCAAGTGGTAAAGCATGTGGTGAGGTGGAAAGAACTGGGAAGTGGCCCTGTGCTGTGTGTAGGAAGGGTGTCGGAGTGAACTCCATTCAATGTACAATGTGCGCTGAGTGGGTTCATCAAAAATGTAGTGGTCTGAGAGGGTCATTAACCAGTGTGGCAGCTACATTCAAATGTAAGGTGTGCACAGAGGGAGCTGCAGATGGAGGAAATGTTGAGTTGGATCTTGGAGATGGCGTGAAGCTGGAAGGTGTGAAAACATTTTGCTACCTCGGAGACATGCTGAATGGAGAAGGTGGATCAGACTCGGCAACGGTTGCTCGAGTGAGATGTGCATGGAAGAAGTTTCGGGAACTAGGTGGCGTGCTGATGATGAGGGGAGTGTCGTTGAAGCTGAAGGGAAAGGTGTATGCTGCATGTGTGAGAAGTGTTATGATTTATGGGAGCGAGACATGGGTAATAAACGTAGAGCAGCAACGAAGGTTGGAAAGGGTGGAAATGCGAATGGTTCGGTGGATGTGTGGAGTATCGTTGAGAGAGAGGAAGACAAATGATGAATTGCGAAAGATGATGGGAATAGAGCCTGTGATTGATGCTGTGAAGAGGAACAGGTTGAGATGGTTTGGTCATGTGTTGAGGAAGGATGAAAGTGACTGGTTGAGAAGAGTGATGGAAATGAATGTAGAAGGAAGCAGAGGACGGGGAAGACCGAAAAAGACTTGGCTAAAGATGGTGGAAGAAGAAATGCGGGCAAGGGGGTTAACAAGGAGAGATGCAGAAAATAGGGCAAAATGGAGTAGATTGTCATGGGGACCGCAAGGCTAACCCCTGCTCTAGCAGGGAAAATGGCCTTTAAAATGCATGTTGTTGTTGTTGTATTCAGTGTGACTATTCAAACATGAATTTTCTCATATCCTCTTTTCCTTGGGAGGGAAAGGGGGTAGGGATGGAATGGGTCTCATAAAGAGTATATTGTTGCGAATATGGAATTTGGCCTCCATATCCGCTTGTAAATATTCCCCTATTTCCCCAATACTCCCCAACTATCCCCAATCCCCCATTCCCTAGTCCCATTGTCTGTAAACAACAATCAGTAGAGCCGACCTTCCCCTTTTTCCCCCATTAAATGTCGTGCCCAGGTCCACCGCATCACACGTAGACAACTTTCGGACATCTTGCTAGTTATTCTTAGTCTATGTCAGTTAAGGACTCGTTTCCATTAATTATGACTCTTCGTTGCACCAGAATGTGATTATATGGCACCAGTAGTGAGTTTAGGACCTTCCCAAGCCTCCTCCCGTCTTCTTCCCCAAACAACAACAACAACAACAACTACAACTACAACTACAACAACAATTACAACAACAACGACGCTGCGCGGGGGGAGTGTGCGTCCTCCCACCAGCTCGGTTAGCCGCCATGACCATGCGCTCCACGGGGTTACCACAAAGGGGCTGGCTGTCAGCTCCTCGTCAAGGGCGGAGCCTGGTAAACCCCCCCGCACACACCCAATGAGAAGCAACGTGCCGATTCCACGAGGCGGAGCTAACGAGCCGAGGGCGTGTCACTCCCCGCCGGATATACGAAGCGACTCACCGGATGTGAGGTCAGATGCGCCCCCAGCTTGAGACGACAAGACGCCACCTCGAGCGCTGTGAAACCTCCCGCATCTCTGGACCGGACCGGGTCGACCCTGTCCTTGAGCCAAGAGTGCACCTTGAGCCATCGATACCCGCTTTCCTTGCAATCAATCCCCGTGTGAGTCAGCCTTTTGTCCCGTTTATCTGTCGTCTGTTGGGAATAATATAAGAGTGTGTCTAAGTGCTTATCTTACTATGCTGTCCCTCTTGTAGTTGTAATCTAACCTTCCGAACGAATATAATCTCCTCCGGAGGTCTTGAGAACCGTATCCCTGGTGTGTCATTTTAATCCCAGCCGTGTGTCTTTTCCTTCATTGATCTAGCGTAGCGCGATTAGTCAACGTTCGGGTATAATCGGGTAACTTGTGCAGACGTGGTCATACCAAACCGCTCGGTAAATAACATCTAAGCCACGTCTGTAACAATTGGTGTCAGGAGTGGGATTCGAACCCGGGACTAAATTTATTAGGCCCGAATTTGTAACAATTAGAATCGATTCGGAGCGCGTTTCCCGCGCGAAATTATAACGGCGAAATTTGATTTTGTTATACGAAAATAAAAACCCGAATTTTGAAAGTCGCGCTATGGCGGATCAAGACAGCTGGGGTCCGGTAGGGGAGAGTGAGGCAGGGTCGGTCCAGGACCAAATTGAGGGACGGGAGGAGAGCGAAGCAGTGAGGGCGGCAGGGTCGCAAAATAGCGTTGTCACGCACAAAATGGCGCCTCGCTGGTCACCGCGCCCGCGACCGTGGCAGCGCCACCGGTGGATTTGAACTTGTTTTTAATACAAATGAAGGCCCTTATGGCCCAGAATAGTGAGCAAATGAGGGCTCAGAGTGAGCAATTGGGGGTAATGGGGAACCGGATGGATGCTCAGAGTGAGCAATTGGGGGTAATGGGAAACCAAATGGGGGTAATGAGGGACGAAGCGAGGGGTACTGGTGAGGGATTAGACAATAATTTTAGGGGATTAGACAATAATTTTAAGGGATTAGACGAGAAATTTGGGAAATTAGACGATAGATTAGGGGAAATACAGGAGGGGTTAACGGGGGTAGAAAACAGAATGGCCGCTCAAGAGAATCAAATGGAAGGGATGCAAAAAGGGTTAGAGGGGTTAGAAAACACCATGGAAAGCAAATTGAGGGACATGAGGGACCAAGCGGAAAGGGAAGTTAACCAAATGGGGCAGCAGATAGAGGGGGTCAGAATGGGGGTAGAAGCCAAACTGGATGCTCACAGGGAGGAAATGGAGCAGATGAGGGTGGCATCTGGGCAGGAGATGCAAGTGATGGGAGAGGAGATCAGAGGAGGAGTGAGTGAGGAGGTCGGAGGAGTGCGCGAGGAGGTGAGGCACTGTAAGGAGCACATGGAGAAGGAGGTGAGAAAGGGGACTGTAAAATTGCAAGGGGGCATAGAGGACCTGACGCAGGAGGTGGAGCAGCTGACGGTGGGACAAACGGAGTTAGTGGAGCAGGTTCAAAGGAACACTGCGGTATTAGGAGGTTTAAAAGCGACACAAAACGACATAAAAAACGACTTGATAGCGACAAAGAGGGAATGTCAGATGGTACGTGAGGGACTGACAACGAGGTTGGACGAGGTGATAGAGGTAATGGAGACGAAGGACCGGCAGGTGAGGACGCACATGGAAACGGTCAAGGTAGCCTTGGAGGACGAGCTTGAGGAGACGTACCGGGGAATAAAAGAGGTGAAGCAGAAATTAGAAGAAGTGGAAGAAGGGGTGAGCGAAATTAAGAAGCGACGGAGAGGGGATAACAAAGAGATAAAAGAGGAAGTAAAAGAATTGGTCCAAAGTCTGTGTTTGGATCGTGATGATGTGCTCATTAACCGGATGAGGGATTCGCAGGTGGTGGAGGAGAAGCGAAGAGGAAGAGGACCCGGTGTAAGTGGTGACCAATATGGTCGTGCGTATGATGCGCCAGGGGATTTAAGGAGCTTGGGGGTCGAGATGGACCCGGGTGTTCGTGAGAGGCCGTTGGTGAAGTGTGCGACAGGTCTGGTGTGCGAAAAAGGAGGTGTGCGAGAAAGTCCGACTCTGGGGTGTGTCAGGAAAAAGTGCGTGCCAAGGAGTGAGGGTGCTGGCGAGAGTGAGTCGGTCGTAGCGCGTGTGCGAGGGGGCACATGGAAGCGCGGTGTGGTAAGTGTTACAGAGGGTGTGACGGGAGAGTGTGCGCGAGAAAGGTGTGTGACGGACAGGTGCATGAGGAAAGAGTGCGCTGTCAGAAGTAAGGAAGAGTGTCCACCTGTGGTGAGTGTTACAGAGGGTGTAACGGGAGAGTGTGTGCGAGAAAGGTGTGTGACGGACAGGTGCATGAGGAAAGAGTGCGCTGTCAAGAGTAAGGGTGAGTGCGCTGTCAGGAATGGAGGTGAAAGTAGTGAGAGTGACATGGAGCGTGAGTTAGTTGTGACAGGTGAGCGAGGATGTACACCTGGGATGGAAGGATGCACACCTGGAATGGTAGAGCGTGAGTGGGAATGCACGCTGGAATTAGTGGTGAGGCACGTGGTTGGGTGTGCGAATGAGAGCACACCTGTGATTGTCACAGAGGAGGTGACCGAGGAGGGGGCGCGAAGAAGTGTGTTGGTGAGGTGTGCTACCAACGAATGTGTGCCAAAGTGTTCGGTGGTCAGGTGTGTGACCAAGGCTGTGAGTGGAATGGGTGTACCTGGGTGTGTAAGGAAAGGTACGAGGAGCATGGGCACGGCTGGATGTGTGAGCAAGGAACGGGCTGTGGGGTGTAAGCATGCAGGTGAAGCATCGACGTTACACGGGTTAGAGGTTAGAGCGACTTTTAGCCGAAGCGGGCCCTCGGTGCGTGCTGGGCCTCGCTTTGAACGGCCGCGTCCAGGCTCCACTAGGTGGAGCGGGCAGCTGGATAGGAAGGGTCGTCATGGCGACCACGTTTTGTGGAGACGTGCCGGCAGGTCGAGATCGGGACATTGGATGGCTCCACGCCGAGGGGGTGCGTGGGATCTCGGCCCGGGTAAGCCCCCGTCCCTGCCCCGAATGCCGGACGCATCCAGCCGCAGGCACAAAACAACCAGCATCCATTGCTTGGCTTTACGAAGCCGGGCTTTGGACAGGAATTGGCGCACCGAGAGGCAGTAGTGAGTAGACGGGTGATGAGGATAGTGTTTTGGACCCAAAATTAGAGAAAAACAAAATTTGATGATTGGCAAGGGATTGGCAGTAGTGATTGGCCGATGATGGGTAGTGATTGGCAAATTTTTGATTTGTTGAAATTTGATGTGCAAAATTGGTAGTGAGAGACCCCCGATGTGGTGGGATGGCATCCCTGCCACCCTTCCCATGTGTGGGGCAAAGGAGCACTAGATTATGGGGTGTATGGCAGTGAAAACTAGCCCGGGTGGGTTAGGTTATATTGATAGGGCCCTAGAAGATGACAGTAGGTAACGTTAAGTTTAGTTAGTGACTGATACCTGTAGTGGGGACGCAGGTAGATTAGTATGGATGATAATGACGAGGGAGCGCAATAGTTTAAAGGGACGACTGGGAAGCGCAAGTTTCAGAAGGGAGTAGTTAGCTGAGATGATGCCGTGTGTGTGAGGATTGAACAGGTGTGATTGCACAGGTGTGCAACTGGACAGGTGTGTGGAGCAGTGTGTGAGTAATGAGTGTTGTGGATCAGCGCGAATGCGCTTGGGGAGAGAAGGGTGCAGGTGGCACCAGGTGTGAGAGCACAGGTGTGCAAGTACAGGTGTGTGGAGAGAGTGGGAGTAAGTGGTACGGAGTGGTGTGCATGGTGCGAAGGTGTGAATGGGGGAAGAGTGGACCCCCATCACGGATACCCGGGGCGGGTAGTGTAAGTGTTAGGTAGAGGGTACAGGTAAATTGTGGTTGGATATTGGCATCTGTGGTGCGGTTGCAGAATGGTGTTGTGGATGGGTGCATTAGTGTTGTGGAAATGGCTGGGCGTGTAGCCTGTTAGTGTGTGTAGTTGGTTGGGCACTCCACCACTGTGAGGATGTCGGCCAGGTGAGGCCGCAGGTGGGCTCTGGGAGCCGGTAGAGTTGTGGATGGGGCCCGAGGATCCTGAGGACGGACCCGGGTAGCCCAGTGCCAGAGAGGGCACCGAGTGGGGAGAGAGCCAGAGGGCCTTCCCCAGGTAGTTAGGTTAGGGTGAGGAGCAGGTAAGCTCGGAGGCAACTGCAGTGGTGGAGGTGTGCAGGTGGGTAGACCCACTGGGAGAGGTACACGCCACAGCCCAGAAATTGTGCGAGGGCACCGGGAGATGAATCGGGGGAGTGAGACCCCAAATTGAAAAGCACCACAGGTTGGCCAATGGGAATTGGTTTTTAGAACCCATAGTGTAAGAGGGCCAATGGTTTGGCCGGAGAAAGACCCCGGGTAGTGTAAAGTTGTTAAAGTCATTTAGGAAATAGTTAGGATTGATGAACCTGTCGCACCGTACGCAGCCACTTACCTGTGGTGATGATGATGACTCCACACCTGTGTTTTCTTTGTTCTGTGTGCAGGAAATGAGAATTGCTGTGAGGATTTGTGAGACGCATCACGACGTGGATGAGACATTGGGGTGATCCCATCTCTCCCTCCTTAGGAGGGACTGATGATGAATTGGTGATGGCAAATTATGATGTTGAGTTGGAGATGGCAAATTTTGATGAAAGTTGAAAATGGCAAATTTGATTGGTTAGGAGGGAGAGAAGACGAATTTGGTTTATGGGAGGAACGGGGAAGACAGTAGGGATGTTTGTTGATTTGTAAAGTAGATGTTTATGGGTAGTGTTGTGTTGTGTGGATACAGTAAGGGGTAAGGGAGGGGCCATGTAGGTTACCTGGTGGGGGGGGGGGGGGGGGGGCGTACGATAGGAACGTACCTGTCTCACCTGGTTCCCATGTGCCCCCAGTGTGCATCATCTTACATTGCGTGCACTTTTGCGCCCTTACCACCTTACTCACTTGTCTTTTCTTTTGTCTCCCACCTCCGAGGATCTGGCTTTGGGGTAGAGAGAGAGGAGAGAGAGGTGCTGGCTACGCAGTTGTGGGCCTGCACTTTCGCTGCTTGCTGCTTGGATCGATACACCATATGGACCGCAATGTTTGTGGCCACCCACCATGGACCGCAGCTCTTTTGCGGCCAAGCACCACCCGTGGATGGACCTATGGGTCAACGTGGCACCTATGCCATGCAGGTGAACCACTTTTAGTTGACACCACTGAAGGCCACAATATAGAAATGGACGCGGTTGGCGCCTTTCTTTATTTTTTGAAAGAGGCAAGAAGGCCAAGTGCACCACACGAAGGCAAGACCAGCGGCAGAACATCGGCCGGCTGCGACACCACCGGTGATTTATAGACACTTTATTGGTGCACCGGATGGTGCTCACTGTGTGATGGGGTGGTGCTTGATGCTTGGAAGGGGTGCTCTGCACATTATTAAAGGCCGTAGGCCACAGAGCACTCGTGGGTTGGTGTATCGATGCTAGCATGCGTGCTCTCTCTATGCATAACATCTGCATGTGTTCCTCCAAAAACAGGTCCTGGATCGTAGTGTAAATATCAGCGTAGTCTTGTGTAAATAATGCTCCCTACCGGCTGTATGTTTAGTTTGAGGATTCTTTCCGGATTCGGTTATCCTGTGGGTGTGTTTCTGTGAGGAGAAGGGTGCAACGTCGCAGGGGGACATATTTACTCATTTGTGAATATCTGTAAAACTGTCGCACTCAGGGTAGAGTTAATAGTAGAGGGAACTACATTGCGTGCCACACTAAAGTAGGTAAAAATTTATCGGGTCGGGACGCCCCGAGGGTAGAGAAGGGTGCAATGTTGCGAATATGGAATTTGGCCTCCATATCCGCTTGTAAATATTCCCCTATTTCCCCAATACTCCCCAACTATCCCCAATCCCCCATTCCCTAGTCCCATTGTCTGTAAACAACAATCAGTAGAGCCGACCTTCCCCTTTTTCCCCCATTAAATGTCGTGCCCAGGTCCACCGCATCACACGTAGACAACTTTCGGACATCTTGCTAGTTATTCTTAGTCTATGTCAGTTAAGGACTCGTTTCCATTAATTATGACTCTTCGTTGCACCAGAATGTGATTATATGGCACCAGTAGTGAGTTTAGGACCTTCCCAAGCCTCCTCCCGTCTTCTTCCCCAAACAACAACAACAACAACAACTACAACTACAACTACAACTACAACTACAACAACAATTACAACAACAACGACGCTGCGCGGGGGGAGTGTGCGTCCTCCCACCAGCTCGGTTAGCCGCCATGACCATGCGCTCCACGGGGTTACCACAAAGGGGCTGGCTGTCAGCTCCTCATCAAGGGCGGAGCCTGGTAAACCCCCCCGCACGCACCCAATGCGAAGCAACGTGCCGATTCCACGAGGCGGAGCTAACGAGCCGAGGGCGTGTCACTCCCCGCCGGATATACGAAGCGACTCACCGGATGTGAGGTCAGATGCGCCCCCAGCTTGAGACGACAAGACGCCACCTCGAGCGCTGTGAAACCTCCCGCATCTCTGGACCGGACCGGGTCGACCCTGTCCTTGAGCCAAGAGTGCACCTTGAGCCATCGATACCCGCTTTCCTTGCAATCAATCCCCGTGTGAGTCAGCCTTTTGTCCCGTTTATCTGTCGTCTGTTGGGAATAATATAAGAGTGTGTCTAAGTGCTTATCTTACTATGCTGTCCCTCTTGTAGTTGTAATCTAACCTTCCGAACGAATATAATCTCCTCCGGAGGTCTTGAGAACCGTATCCCTGGTGTGTCATTTTAATCCCAGCCGTGTGTCTTTTCCTTCATTGATCTAGCGTAGCGCGATTAGTCAACGTTCGGGTATAATCGGGTAACTTGTGCAGACGTGGTCATACCAAACCGCTCGGTAAATAACATCTAAGCCACGTCTGTAACAATATATATATATATTTGAATACAAGATCGAGGCTCGTGAAAGAGCTAACATTAATCCCACAAAAAGTCAAACTGACACATAAAACACAAAATAAGGGGAGCGGTAGACAAGATGGGGAGAGAGGGGGAAGGACACAAACACAACATTTGAGAGCAGGGACATCGAGAGAACTGTGGGAGGGGGAGGGTTTGGGGGTAGGGGGGAGAGGGATAAAACATATGGACACTGCAAGGACTTCCAGGAAAGAAGTTGGAATTTCGAAAAAGTGTATCTGGGGTGAATTCGCGGGGGTAGAAAAGATCAAGGTTTTGGATGGGGGAAGATAAAAGCTGGTGGTGAACTGCTATTTTAAAGACCTGGAGGGAGGAGTGGGATTGAAGGGAGTGGGGGAGTTTGTTCCAGAGCCTGGAAAAAAAGGGAATGAAAGAGTGAAGGTCAGCAGAGCCTAGATTTTGGCAGTTTAACCATAAGAGGGTTGCTGGCACATCTTGTGCGACCTGTAGGAATATTTGGGGGACAGAGCACAGAGAGAGCTGGGGGAGCAAGGCCGGAGAGGAGTCGGAAGAAGACAGAAAGACCACCAACCTGCCTGTGGTGAGTGAGTGAAAGGCCCTCGGAGTTAGCTTCATCGCAGGAGATTCCAATGATTCTGAAAGCTTTGGCTTCAACAGCGTGAAGCAGAGCTAGTTGTGAGGCAGGAGCACCGGCCCAGAGGGGGGAACAGTATTCCATTGAGCTGCGGATGAAAGCCTTGTATGTGGTGAGGAGCTCAGGTGTGCCAAGGAAGGACTTCGCACGACGGAGGATGCCCAGTCGGCGACTGGTTTTGGAGGCCAGCTTGGCAATGTGGTTTTCCCAAGAAAGATCATGGCAGATAGTGAGACCCAAAAGCTTAAGCGACAGAACTTCTTGGAGAGGATTGTTGAGAAAGTAGATGGGAGGGTTTTCCAGTCGGCCTTTTCGGAGAGACATAGCAAGAGTGTGAGATTTGTCAGGATTGAAGGACATGTTCCACTTGTTTGACCAGTCTGTGATTTTGTCCAGGTCTGCAGAGAGTGAGGAGGCTGCAGGCTGTCGATCTGAGGGATGAGGATTGGAGCGGCAGAGAGTGGAGTCATCAGCAAAGAGATAGAGAGGATTTTCCAGAGAGTTGGAGAGATCATTGATGAAGACCAGAAAAAGCAAAGGGCCCAGAACACTACCTTGGGGAACTCCAGCCAGAACAGGAAGGGGCGATGAGAGAAACCCATTCAGGGCCACACGTTGACTACGACCAGAGAGGAAGTCCGCAAGCCAAGTGTGGAGATTTCCATGGATACCATAGGAGAAGAGTTTGGTGAGCAGAGCTGGGTGCCAGACCGTATCGAAGGCACGTGATATGTCGAGGGAGACAGCTCTGATTTCCTGTTTGGCATTGAGGACCTCCATCCATTGTTGAGACAGCAGAAGCAACATGTCCAGAGTAGAATGACCTGGTCTGAATCCAAATTGATGATCGGAGATCAAGCCTTTGGAGAAGAGGAAGGATTTGATATCCAAAGCAATGATGGATTCCATGACCTTGCTGATAATTGGGAGCAGGCTGATTGGTCTGTTGTTGCAAGGATCTGTTTTTGCACCTTTTTGTGTAAAGCGGTGATGTTTGCTGATTTCCAAGATGCTGGCAGATGACCTTGAGCAAAAGAGAGGGTGAAAAGAACAGAGAGAGGGTGAGATAGAGCCGCAGAGCAGGATTTTAGGACCCGTGGGCTGATGCCGTCTGGTCCAGTTGCAGAATCAGAGTCGAGGTTTGACAAAAACTTCACCTTGTCAGGAGAGAAGGAAACAGAGTCCAGGAGCAGTTGGGATCGACTGGGTAAGGTAGGAACAGAGAGAGATGGGTTTGGGACACAATATTTTGAGGCAAACACAGAGTTGAGGCATTCGGCTTTGTCACGTGCGGTGTCAACTGTGTAGCCATTTGAGGTGAGGGAGGGGATGGAGGGGGAACAAACACCAGAAACGGATTTGACCAGATGCCACCAGGATTTGGAGGAAGGAGCCTGGTTTGAGAGTTCATTCTTGAGTGTGGAGAGATAGTGCTTTCTGGCACTCCTGAGGGCAGACACACACTTGTTCCGAACTTGGTGGAAGGAACTGAGATTACCTTCAGTTGGATTTGCCTTCCAAGAGGCAAAGGCAAGTTGTTTCAGGGCAACTGCCTCACCACAAGATTCAGTGTACCATGGACGGGAGGAAGGGTAAGACAACTGAAGACGAGATGGGATAAATCTGTGCATGAGAGAGAGCAGTTTGCTTTGGAAGAATTCCCAGGAAGAATTGATGTCAGAGGCAGTAGAGATGGGAGACCAGTCCAGATGATTGATGGCTGCATGCAGCCCGTGCCAGTCGGCCTGAGTGAAATGCCAGACTCGTCGACGCTGAGGAGGCTCTCTGAGAATGGCCATTGAGATGTCCACTTTAACAAGCACATGATCAGAAGAACCGATTGGAGCAGAAGAAGAGCAGCAGACATTTGCAGGGAAGTTTGTCATAACCAAGTCTAGAAGAGAAGATACTCCATTGACTGAGATCTGGGTCGGGAAATTGACAGATTGTGTCAGTCCCAATGAGTTACAGAAGTCCTTTGCTGAGGTGCCATGGCTGGTGAGAGAGGAACCCACACCCAGCCAGTTGGCATGATGACAGCTGAAGTCGCCACATATGAGGAAGAGAGAGTTGGGATGAGTTGATAGAAGTTGGTCCATGTCGTCAGACAGCGACATGTAAATGGAGTCTTCACTGTTTGGAGGATGGTACAGAACACATATGAACAAAAGGTGGGAGCAGAGAGGAAGCCGTAGCCAGAGGTACTCCTGGGGGGTGGGGTGGAGAGAGGGCAGTGCAAAGAGAGTGAGGAAGAGAGTTTTTGATAAAGATAGCAACTCCACCACCAGGACGAGGCTCAGGTCTGTCATACCGGAGGGAGTAACCAGGAAGAGATATTAAGGAATCAGAGACATCTTGAAGGAGGAAAGTTTCTGTTAAGCAGATCAAGTCTGGATTGTCCAAAGCAACCTGAATGGAGAGATCAATCAGGTTTGAGCGAAGGCCTCAGATGTTTGAGGTCCATATCGTTAATGAGGAGAGAGGGGGAGTATCGGGTGCAGGAGAGGGGAGGGGTAGGGGCAGATGAAGGATGGGTGGGGGAGGTAGGAAGAGCAGTTAATAGTGTGTCAGAGATTACAGAAGAGTTACAAGAAAGGGAAGGATGAGGACGAAAGGTTTGATGGTGATGGGATGAGGCACAGTGAGGGGTTCTTTGAGGGGTGGCAGAGGAAAGTAGAAGGTTGGGGGAGGTGGAGGTATGAGATAGAAGGGAGATGAAGTCAGGAGGAGGCAGCTTTGAGAAGGGGGTGGGAGGGGGGAGAATTGGAGAGGGATGGTATGGGGGGAGATTTTAAGGGGAGGGGTTGGGGTGGAGTTTTGAAGGGGAGGAGTTAGGGGGGAATTTAAGAGGGGAGGGGCAAGGGGGGAGTTTAGGAGGGGAGGGGCAAGGGGGGAGATTTGGAGGGGAGGGGCAAGGGGGGAGTTTAGAAAGTGGATGATTAATGAAAGATTAACATTTATAACAAATTGGTTTCATTGTGATTTTCAAGTTAGCGATCCGTTTAAGAACGATAGAGGAAGGGTGGAATGAATGTGAATTTAGAGCATGTAGTGATTTAGAATTATAAGAGATTGAATATTTTTTTGAAGTAGAATGAGTTGGAGAGGAAATTGAAAAGAGCCTTTTAAATAGGAAGAAAAACAGCGTGTTGTAATATACCACTGAATAAAACACTGCAGGGGAAAGTTTAAACATATTTAAACAGACCCGTGAAGAACAATCTAATATTCACAAAAAAAAACAACAACGGGGAGATGGCCTAGAGGGACAACCACGAGTCACGTGAACAGGGCAAAAGATGCCAGCAAAAAGAACAGGGCAAAACAGATCTGGGGAATGGCGTGAAATGGGGGTGAAACACGTGGTCGAAGAATGAACGAATGAAAAGAACAAAGAAGGAAATGTTTTTTGGTTTTTTTTAGTTAAGATTTTAAACAAGGAAGTATGGGGTGAAAAGACTGGGAAAAAACTGAGAGAACGAGAGTAGCAGGACCACAATCGACCGCTGAGAGAAACAAAGCCTCCAGGTAGGAAGCTTAAAGAACAACGATTTGTTATTGGAGGGACCCACAACGATTTGTTATTTCTTTGTTATTGGAGGGTGTGGGGGGTTGGGGTCAGGGGGGGTCTCTGTGGGGTTTTTAAATAATTGGAGACTGTGAAGCAGAACTTTCAGTTGGACCTTGACTCAGGACATTGATTTCTAACTTGCCATGGAGACTTGTTCGCATTGGGTCCTCAGGTCATGCATATGGACCCTGATATCTACACAAATCCAGAGGAAATGGAACAACATGCAAAGTTACCAGTAACGAGGTAAATTATCATTCCCTAACTCCTAGCCCAATGGTCTCATGGAAATTCCACCACAGTTGACACATAGAAAAGTTTCCGATTGTACGAACATCTTTCCAGAGCCGGGGCCAGGAACTCAAGTACTTCCTGATACCTTTTGGCTTAAGTTTCAATAAGTGTCCTGGACCTTTTGCTTGCAATGAGATCCGGCAGATGGTCGTGTTGTTGCTCTGCTACTTCAGCCAGGAATTGATAAAACCTGAGACCCTCAATCAAAATTCCAAGATACTTTCTGAATAGTAGCCCATGATCATGAGGTACTAATAAACTATCACAACAAAGCTCATTTATGTAATTAATTTGACAATTCATCATAATTATCAACTAAAGTTCTCCTGGAAGTGAGGGCTTTTTTTACGTCTTCTCATCTCGATTATTGAAGTGATAAACATAAAATGGTTCATGATATCCGGATGTCTGTCCGTCTATCTTTTTTTCCTTGACACGTTTTGTGGCACATAGCCACATTTCAAAGTTAGCCTCCAGAGCCAGTCGTTGATTGGGCATCCTCCGTCATGTGGTCGTTCCTTGGCAATATTGAGCTTCTATCCACCTACACGACTTTCATCCGCAGCTTGATGGAGCACTGCGCTCCCCTCTGGGCTGGCTCCCCTGCATCACATCTTACTCAGTTTGACACCATGGAAACCAAGGATTTCAAGGTCATTGTAATCCGCGATTAAGCCGAGTCTATGGGCCTGTCACTTTGCCATCACCGACAGGTCGGTCATCTCTCTGTATTACTCCACCTAATTTCTGGTATTGCACCCTCTGCACTCTCCGTGCTTTGTCCTCCCTAATATTCTTCAGGACGCACACGGTACACCCAAAATTCCGAAATTAGCTGTCACAATTAGCCTTCAACGTACAAAACCATGATCGTCATTACACCCATTAAACAACCACCACCAACGTTTTGCCTCTATATCTACCTTATCCAGTCCCTGCGTTGTTCCCTACCCCTCATCGTTTCCCAGATCCCTGGTTTGTCCATCTTCGTCAATTCCCCCCCTCGGCCCTGCTGCTGTCATTTCCCCATTCTTTCTGCTGTTCCTTTTCTGTTGTGTCATGTTGCGTCCCAATCTGTTCCGTCTTCCAGCTCTTCCACGAGCCTCAATTCTGTTTACCAAAAGAAAACCTTTAGAATATGAAAAACACTAAATAAAATGTTCAATTTCTTTTGTTTAGCTGTTTTCTTCATGTTTAGTTTGATTACAGAGCGGATGTGAACGGGCTTTGTGTTATGAGATGCTTTTTGTTTTCTTGCTGCGTATGTATTAAATGTAGACATCGTCCATCCCCTTTGGTGGGTTCGTCTGTATAGCTGGCCCTCTTGTCTGCTGAATAGTTACCCCACACACACAGCTGGGTTAAGCAATTGCTTCACTTTGTCCGACAGACATCAGTCTATGATCGAGGAACTATTTAATTTCAATTTTCTATTTTGTAAACAAATCTACAGTTTAGCAGTACTTTGGCTCTGCACATGGCAAATTGTACGAAATCTCGTCTTGAGCGTGCAACAGTAGTTTAACATAATTAAATGAGGCGGTGAACTTCTGAAAAAAAATGGTTTCTTTTATTTCCATTGAATTATATACTTCAACACTATGAAACACAAATTGCCTTGTTTACACTTCCCCAAACCTCTAGTTTAGCAGTATTTGGCAAACTTTTACACCATCTAGAGCGTTCAAAGTTACAGCTGAAAATTGTTGAGGAATATCGAGATTCAGCCAAAATGGCGTCTCGTGCTCGGAAATGCAAAGCAAGAGTTCAAAAGACCTTCATTATGTCCTTTTTCTCAAAACTTCATGGGTTAAGGTGTTCTATGAACTCTAGTTACAAGTAGATTTTTGACAAGATTCCATTTGAACTGGAAAAAGTAGAACTGTCGGAAGATTTCCCAACTATCATGCAACAGCCAGTTTAGTGCAAACCATTTGGGAAAAATGGCTACAAACCAGCACTAAAATATTTATTCATGTAATAAAACTACTCTGGATAATGAAAAGATTGATATTTTGGTATATCAAAATATTTTACAAGATTGGGACATCCAATAAACAAGAAAAGTAAAGAATTAAAAAAATAATTAATAAAAGGTTCTTATATAATCGGTCTCATTGTTTCATATCGCAGTCAATCTTAAACCAGTAGATTCCACCAAGCACCACGTCCACCTCACATTAGGCATCTGATGATCCCACGTGTCATGGACAATGGAACAACAAGATCACTTTTTTATATCTGTGTTTATGCCGTATTTCTCTTTCAGTGTTTTCAGCTGCTCTTCCTTCTTCTTCGTGTCCAACTTTTGGAATGCCTGGATAGGGGACGTCACAATTAGCCGGGGTTGAACAAAGTTGTTGAATTTCAAATAGATTTTAATACTTCAAATGCATTTATGTTCCATCAGAGAGAGGTAAGTTTGCTTTGTGTACATATCAACCTTTAAAAATGCAAATTAGGAACGAGAGTTCTTGAATCTGAAAAGTGAGAAATAAATAATAAAACTATGAAATCAAACATTCTTACAATGTACTTTTGGGGCATTATGAGCAATGGCGTGACAGTAACATAAATCAGAAACACCTAAATATAGCAATGCGTGTTTAGGAATTACATTGCTTTTTCCCTTACTATTCTTGCTCTTGTTTCTTGCATTTATGAAGAGCAAGTCCTTTAGTTTACAGATCCTGGTTCCCTTGCTTTCCGTTATTCCCAAGTGAATTTAACAGATGCAAGCACTGTGATACTAATAATATATGCACCCATCACATAAAGAAGTGCAAGTTGGAATTGGGAGCAACTATCAAGGCTTCCAAAGTAGCAACAGCTCAAGTTGAGACCTTCACATTTCACACTTTTTAAAATGGCAAAACTACAAACCTACAAATCTTTCTGGTTGAAATAGACACAAGTATCTTGGCTGCTGAGGAAGAATTCACACGGATGTGGTCACGTGTTCAAATCATAACCGCAACAACCTATAACTGCCATATACCTGTTTTCTCCATCAAAATCCTCTACCTCTCAGTTAAAAACGGTCAATTTTGATTGGCCCGTGCTGGCTATTATATTTTTTCCCCAGATATACTACTAAAATTCGAAGCGGCTAAGTCCACCGATCATTTGCATTAAATGGTTCCGCGGTCTTTAACATTATTTAATAAAATTATCAGAAAGCAAATATGGCCAATCACATTTGCTGGTGAAAACATACCACTGTACACCTCACGACTTGTAACAACCCGGAGCAGTTTTACGGGGTTTTTTTTGTTGGTTTTTTTTGTATACAAGATCAAGGCTCGTGAAAGACCTAACATTAATCACACAAAAAGTCAAACCGACACATAAAACACAAAATAAGGGGAGCGATAGACAAGATGGGGAGAGAGGGGGAAGGACACAACACAACATTTGAGAGCAGGGACATCGGGAGAACTGTGGGAGGGAGAGGGTTTGAGGGGAGGGGGGAAGAGGTATAAAACATATGGACACTGCAAGGACTTCCAGGAAAGAAGTTGGAATTTCAAAAAAGTGCATCTGGGGTGAATTAGCGGGGGTAGAAAAGATCAAGGTTTTGGATGGAGGAAGATAAGAGATGGTGGTGAACAGCTGTTTGAAATACCTGGAGGGAGGGGTGGGATTGAAGGGAGTGGGGGAGTTTGTTCCAGAGGCGGGAGAAAAGGGGAATGAAAGAGTGAAGGTGAACAGAGAGCCTAGATTTTGGCACTTTAACCATAAGAGGGTTGCTGTCAGATCTTGTGCGACCTGCAGGAATATTTGGGGGACAGAGCACAGAGAGAGCTGGGGGAGCAAGGCCGGAGAGGAGTCGGTAGAAGACAGAAAGACCACCAACCTGCCTGCGGTGAGTGAGTGAAAGGCCCTCGGAGTTAGCTTCATCGCAGGAGATTCCATTGATTCTGAAAGCTTTGGTTTCAACAGCGTGGGGCCGAGATAGGTGTGAGGCAAGAGCACCGACCCAGAGGGGGGAACAGTATTCCATTGAGCTGCGGATGAAAGCCTTGTATGTGGTGAGGAGCTCAGGTGTGCCAAGGAAGGACTTTGCATGCCGGAGGATGTCCAGTCGGCGACTGGCTTTGGCGGCCAGCTTGGAAATGTGGTTTTCCCAAGAAAGATCATGGCAGATAGTGAGACCCAAAAGCTTGAGCGACAGAACTTCGTGGAGAGGATTGTTGAGAAAGTAGATGGGAGGGTTTTCCAGTCGGTCTTTTCAGAAAGACATAGCAAGAGTGTGAGATTTGTCAGGATTGAAAGACATGTTCCACTTGTTTGACCAGTCTGTGATTTTGTCCAGGTCTGCAGAGAGTGAGGAGGCTGCAGACTGCCGATCTGAGGGATGAGGAATGGAGCGGCAGAGAGTGGAGTCATCAGCAAAGAGATAGAGAGGATTTTCCAGAGAGTCGGAGAGATCATTGATGAAGACCAGATATAGCACAGGGCCCAGAACACTACCTTGGGGAACTCCAGCCAGAACAGGCAGGGGAGATGAGAGAAATCCATTCATGGCCACACCTTGACTACGAACAGAGAGGAAGTCCACAAGCCATGCATGGAGATTTCCATGGATACCATAGGAGGAGAGTTTGGTGAGCAGAGCTGGGTGCCAGATCGTATCGAAGGCACGAGATATGTCAAGGGAGACAGCTCTGATTTCCTGTTTGGCATTGAGGACCTCCATCCATTGTTGAGACAGCAGAAGCAACATGTCCAGAGTAGAATGACCTGGTCTGAATCCAAATTGATGATCGGAGATCAAGCCATTGGAGAAGAGGAAGGATTTGATATCCGAAGCAATGATGGATTCCATGACTTTGCTGATAATTGGGAGCAGGCTGATTGGTCTGTAGTTGCAAGGATCTGTTTTTGCACCTTTTTAGTGTAAAGCGGTAATGTTTGCTGATTTCCAAGATGCTGGCAGATGACCTTGAGCAAAAGAGAGGGTGAAAAGAACAGAGAGAGGGTGAGATAGAGCGGCAGAGCAGGATTTTAGGACCCGTGAGCTGATGCAGTCTGGTCCAGTTGCAGAATCAGAGTCGAGGTTTGACAAAAACTTCTCCACCTTGTCAGGAGAGAAGGAAACAGAGTCCAGGAGCAGTTGGGTTTGACTGGGTAAGGTGGGAACAGAGAGAGATAGGTTTGGGACACAAGATTTTGAGGCAAACACAGAGTTGAGGCATTCGGCTTTGTCACGTGCGGTGTCAACTGTGTAGCCATTTGAGGCAAGGGAGGGGATGGAGGGGGAACAAACACGTTCATCAGTGAAGTGGTTTCCCACAATTTCTAGAAGACCGTTTGCACAATTTGCTGACGCACGTCTTTCATGCTGTCATGTTTGACACCAAATTTTGGTGATTCGCCAAATTACGACACGTGGAATTACAGAAGATTCAGATGATCATTTGTTTGCACTTAAAATTCAATAAAGCCTCAAGGTGATACCGAAGTACTGCACCACCAGACAAATTTTTTTTATGGAGATGGCATCAAGCCGCTGCCACGACGACGGAACAAGCAAGTACATGTTGGAGAGGAACACCTCAGGAAAATGGCGACGTTTCACCAACGGATCTTAACTTTTGTTTTTTTTTCTGGAACACACTATTTCTGAATTAAAGGGTCCAAATCAAACCTCAAACCCTCTGTTTTGCTAGTTATCAAGCCATAAGGTAATTTAAGCAGTCCAGCAGAAGGATTTGTCCACAAGGTGACGACGATGATGTGCAAAATAAAGAGCAGCTTGCAAGGAAGAAGCTTGATATCAAAATAAAATGACTCGGTCATTCTTTGATACATGATTGATGATTCTAGTTTTGAGGATGTGCAGGTGTATTGACTGTGCGCTATTGTTTTTGTTTATTCACTGTGGAAGTCCAACAGGTGAAAGTGAAGAGCCTTACCCTATTCGGATTGTAGTAAAGAACGACAAGATAACGATTACAAACGTTGAAGCCAGAGAGGTGGTCGCAAGCATTCTTGGCATCAAAAATATCTTCGTAGACCACGTATGCTGTGCCCCGTGTCTCCGGTGTACTTCCGCTGACCAACAACAAACAATTAATGTCACATCGGTGAGGCCGCAGGCATGTGGAAACAAGGTAAACGATGACACAACACACATCAAAATACGAGGCAAACACCTCTCAAAGGAATGCATAAAAACTTACACTCTTATCTGACGGATGGCACCGTACTTCCCAAAGATATCATACATCTCCTCGGCTGTTATCTTGTACGGAAGGTTTCGCACATACAGGATGCGGTTAACCTCTGGAGGCAGGCGCACCTGCAAGGATCATAGTGATAGGATGCATCACAGTAATTAACTGTTTACTTTCTAAAAGTTGTACAACATTTCACAAATAAACTTTTTCACAGCAGTTTAAAGAGAGATTAAATAAATGCGCTGGCAGAGATTTTAAGGTAGAAAATGTTGAAATAAACAACAATATCCAGCATTAATACTAAACAATTAAGTGCTACAAACTATGGAGTGTGGGATACTTACCAAGCATGCAGCGAATACATTGTTGTGGGAATGCCATCTCGGGGGTAACTTTGCATAGTATAATGATAGTTATTTTCCTTAGTACACGTAGTAGTATTAGCGTGATGTAATTCAACTGTGATATAGGATTATGTATCGTTATGAGTTTTGCAAGCTTCTGTCTGCCTACCCAGCAGGTGTGTGTCTAAAACCATTTTCCCATCACCTGTACATATCGAAACCCTTATTAATGTAATTCCCTCAGTAATTTGTCTTAAACGTGCTTCAACACTATTGAACAGGCCGTCGGCGCGATTTGAGGTGGGAAAAATCTGCCGTCACGATCAGACCCATGCTGACGAGACCATGGGTCACCTGTACCAGCATCTAGGTGAGAGATCAAAGCAGGATACCACCCATTAACTGGGTGTGCATGCATGACAGTTGTGTAGGGTGGTTAAGAGGGGGTGTGAACCACTGGTGGGCGGGGTAATAGATTGTCTGGAACCCGTCAGGAGAGCTGTCCGGAACCCTTCCATCGTGCCGACTTGTGGAACGAACTGTTTTGCCACCTGGGCCATATTTACCCTTGGGTCTTGCTGTGTTCCACCAAACACAGGAGTGGTAATTTCTGTCCTTCTGTGGAATGTCTGAAGCCTTAAGGATATAAAATAATTAAGGAGCTGCAGCTTGTTTGTTGCTCGGGGTGGTACGGGATTCATTCATAAAAAATAGTATTGCTTCTGCTGTTCTCACCCTTTATTGTTAATACACCATTCACTTGGTCATGGAGTGGTTTTTGACCGGGAGCTATATTGGCTAATAGCATCCTTTAAAGGACCGATTGGCTTTGTGGCGACGAGTGCCCAATACGAAACGTACCTGCCTACAAGCTACCATAGCTCGGGTCACTAATTTGGGTGATCGGGCCTACAATACTTCTCAGCACGTCTCCTGAATGACCCGGGCATCCTCCTGAGCATGGTAACACGGTAAACACCCGATACCCTGCCAGAATCAGTTGGCCGCCATGACCACTTTGACGCGGTTCATTGGGATGCAGATCGGGCTTTATACGATATACTTTTAAACCACGTTTCGGTCTACGATACATTCACATAAACAAGGCATGTCGAGGGGTCTACAAGAGCTTCATGTTGCTGTTGGGATTCTTGTTTGGGGGAGGGGTCGATTTTTGAACGTGCACCTATTGGTCAGACATTTGCCAGTCCATACACACTTCTGTCGCTTGACTCCACCCACCATAACGCCGATAGGAAATATAATCGCCATCTTGTTTCAGGGGCCTAGCACATTCGGCCTATATGGGCCTCTGCTGATTAATTATAATACACTGTCCGGCTTTGTTGCGTCAGATTTCCATCGCCTCCATAAAAATATAGTGTTAGGTAACTTTTGAAAGGCGCCATGTGTTCTCCATCGGCCCATTGTCAGATTTTTAAAGCCAATTCTGTCGCGCTTAGTGACAAAGTCCCGTACTTCTAATGACCACGTACAGGTTTTCATGAACAAAAGGTAGAAAGAAAGAAAGACAGAGAGAAAACTTGCTAACTGGATACACCTTTGACGTTCTTGAGGACCGTGCCCAGATCTACTCTAATCTATATACCCCACAGAAGATAATAACACAATCTTTCCTGCCGCTCCTGTACGGAGTGGGTGCATTTTTTCCTTGAAACCAGACCCAGTTGTCCTTCAGACTCGTAACTGATATTGAACCAAACCGTGAAGATCCTCAGAGATTAATTGTATAAACCTTCAATACAATAGAAGAGGGAGTAAAGTGGACAGAGGAGGCGAAAATATACATTTTGCGTCGCAGATTGTGACCACAGTGCAGTCACTTGTTTTTTTATTACGTACCCGATAAAGGAATTTAAGAAAACATGACCAAGAACTAAATGTCGAAAAGCTTTTTGGTGGAGTGGGTACAACCGTGTACATATCGTCCTTAATGTGGGAATTCAACTCCCATGGAAGCTCATGAGTCATGGTGGTCATTCCAGAACCACAGGAACACACCGTTTAGTGAGATAAATAAATTATAGGACTCACGTACACATAGCGTCCAATAAAAACTTACATTGGCGCGTTTGGCTGCTTGCATCGCCATGACGGCAGCTGTGGAGGAAAAATGGTTCCGATAGCAAAATAGATTACTTCCTTCTTTTTCATTAAATGTAAATGTTCACGAAGATTTATTAAATCCCAGTACGTATAAAGACAGAGTACCTGTTGGCGAGTTCAGCGGTGAGGAATTGCGAAAGTAATATTCTTAACCAGGTGCCGGAGTCCCTACTGCTAACTACACCGCTGGCGGAAATACATGTTGCGCAATGAGAAAACAATGCTCATGGAACCTTTTGAGGAATTAGTTCACTATCCGTTAATAGGATTGTTTAAAGTAAAAGTACTATTGAAACATACAGTGGTGGGATTGGTGGCGGTGGAAAGTGGCTAAGTTGGTGATGGTTCTAGTGGGTGGTGGTTATGGTGTTGGATGTCTTTTTACAGAACTTTCTATAAGGCCCTCACGACGACTAATGAACACTTCAAAGCTGGAATTGACACTGGACAGGTTGTCGTTCCCTCACTGGGTGCTGAAATGAACATCTAAGGGAATGAACTCACACCAGTGAAGAACATGGATGGTTTTCTGTTTGCAGAGCTATCCCATAATGCCGTGCGCGCCGCCAGGTTTGTTGTATTCACTTCACTGGAACCGATAGTATCAGTTGCTCTACAATCTAACCCGTTTGACTTTTATCTCGTTATTCTGACTTACTGTAATGGAAGGTTATGCTCATTATTTGGCCTTGTTTACCTTTTATCGCTTATTAGTTTGACAAACAATATGGCGCCATGGATAGCTACTGAAACCTCTTTATACGAGAAGACTTCATATGCTCCACTACTAAATAGCTCGAAAGACTTTGCGAAGCTTCGTAAGTGACAGTTAAACTTTGTTGAAGTCATTTCATCTGAGAGGACCTTGGTGTCCTCTGGGAGCTGAGGTTCAGTGAGGCGAGGCCTTAAAATGTGGAGGCAGAGGCATCTAATTCCCATTAGTCACTGTGGCACCTGTGGCAGTGCTCGAGCACGTCGGGATATGAATGATAAGCTACCCACAAAACCAAGGGAAAATATTACCGAATTAGATTTGGTTTCTAATCAGGTAACATTTTTGGTTTCAGACTCGGAATGGAAAATTAAGTGTGAATCGTGCACCGTAGAAGCCCTCAGACTTGAGGCACCATTGTTGTATTACATGATGTACTCCGGGCAGTGGAACAAGGGGCTCAGCTCATGCGACCACCTGATAATGGTGGTGTCGAACGGTGTTGTAATTGAGCATACTACTACTAGCAGAAGCATCCATTCAGCATCAAAGTGAGAGTGCCTGGTTATGGTTTGTGTGTCGCAGAACATGATCACGTTCATCTATATCTGGAGCCACCACGGAGGTAGACACTTTGAGACCTGGTAGGTCTCCGATCCATCTCCTGAAATCTGCATGTGAAGATAACAACCAACGAGAGAAACCATCGGAACACACCGTGACACAGTCATCTGCAAAGGTTCACGTCACCGGCAGTTACACTAAATTGGCGAATTAATGTCTCATCGGAACAATTTCAATTTGAGATTTTAAAGATTCCAAAAGGTCAGAGAGGATATCGATTCCCTGTGCTTGATACATTGGTAAGAGCCATACATTTGGATAAACGAGGCCTAGTGTGGTGGTCGGGTGCTGCCATCCCTAAAGTATTGGAACAAAGTACCACCTTATATACTTTTACATTTCTAAAAAAAGGAGACTTTCTGGCAATGATTTTGAATAGGTTTTGGTGAAGCATTTGTTATTATAATTGATGGTGCAACCTGTTTTATCTTTTGCTGAATTTGTGAGGTGACGGTACGATGAGTGTGATCCAATGGTGAGGGCACTGGATTTAGATACTGCAGGCTGTTAGGGTTCAAATCCAGTTGAATAGGTACCAGTAGAGTCCCTGTATAAAGAGAGTTGCGCCATGCGCTGACCCGAGATTTCTGGTCACGTGATTTCGTGGCGCCATTTTGTGTCTAACTTCACCGTGCGTGAACGTCAGCTTGGTACGGGAATGTTGTTTATTGCCAAACAAAATGACTGGTTGTTCTGCTTTTGGTTGTTCAAACCAATCTGGGAAATATAAGATGTATAGATTTCCAAGTGATAAAGTCAGAAGACAAATTTGGGAAGCGAAAGTCAGACGAAAGAGCTGGAAAGCGATCGACTCCTCGAGACTCTGCCAGGTAGGCTCACGCCACTTGATGATCGATGTTCAAAAGCAATTCTATCTGCTCGGTTTTTTTTTGGTTGTCTGTCCGTTGAAAACCCTTTTAAAGGGAAGTGATTTGTGTTTGTTTATAATCTTCAAGGAGCTGACCAAAAATGCATTTCCGTGGGAAGAACCCTGCTCAATTTTTTTCGGGTAGTCCTAGCGGACCGCATATTGTCATTGATTGATGAAATGTCCCGGTACACTGACATTGCCTGGTCTGCGGTTGGGTAGTCTGCGGGCAATGTCACTGTACTTTTTCAGAGGGAATTAATTTTGATTTTATAGGGGTGGGAAACCCATGGTCCATTTTGTTTTCAGTTGTCTGTCCGTCCATTCAAAACTTATTCCGAGGCAAGTTATTTTTTTGGTTTAAAATCTTTAGCCTAATCGGCAATCATAAAAGCAATTTTAGGGGGGGACCTGCTCAATTTTTTTGCGGGTTGTGCAGCCATCCATACGTCCAAAATTTCAGAAATTCAGAGAACGACAGCATTGGTTTGTCTTACTTATAATGTTAGCTCTTATATGCAGTGTTGGCTTGTAATATGCATTGCCATACCACTTTTAATATCACCACACAGCTCTTTTTCACGGCAATAGCTGAGTTTTTGACAAAACAAATATCACCTGTATGTAATAATAAGACTAAATATGTGTAGTAAATTTTTTTTTAGCAGGTTTAGAATATATCACCCCATTTCGCGAATGTACATGTATATCTAATCCGACACACTTAGACACAAAATGGCGTCCAAATTTGAGTTGACACAACTCTCTATATACAGGGACTCTAGGTACCAGTATTAGAGATTTGGATTATATTCTCTTCAGGAAGTCAGGCTTGGCTTTTGGCCACGCGGATTGTCAGTAAAAACCCAGCTGGCTCACTAACGACCTCCAGCGTGGAGTCATCTGCCTGGCCCCATCTGTACAGGTGTACACCACAATGCTAGTCCACTCATTGGAGTTAACTCGTATTCTCTTGTCTTCTTCCTCATTGTGGCCTTTCTCCGAGTTGGTCTACGACATGAAGTTAGCTATTTTCGGCCAGCCTCGGGCCCTTGTGGTCAGGTGCTGCATTTCTGGCCATCCTTCCTTTAGGCGATGTATAGGATGTACAAGATGATCTGCAGTCTGGGGGAAGCCACACTCGCAGTCGGATGAATTAGCAAAGTTCCAGGACCAGGAGTAAATGTTGTGATGGAATCTGCTAACATCCGTATGGAGCCGGTTAAGGCAATGCCATTCTTTCCCTGGCAGATAACTTGGTGTAACAGGGAAGACGGACTCTGGGCTGGTAGGTACAGAGGTTGTTCCTTTATACAGAGGTCGCCACTCCTCCCTTGTTATTGGGGGTCGTTCTCAATGACTCTGGGCCTTACACTTCTCCGGTACTTTCCACTTAAAATGAGAATTTCAGGAGTGTTATTATTACCTCCGCCACCGAAGGTGGATGGAGGTTGTGTTTTCACCTCTGTCTGCCTGTCTGTTTGTTTGTGAACAGGATATCTTAAAAAGTTGAGGACGGATTCAGACAAAATTTGGTGGACACGTTGGGTATATGACACGGACAAAAAGATCAGGTTTTGGTTAAGATTTGGATCCAGATACTAGAACTTTTCAAGTGATTCTTCACCATTGAGAGATGGGGCAACAATGATATATAGTACAATATATCAAACTATTATTGCCGGATTATGACAAAACTAGGTGGATGAGTTGGTTAGCTGACCCGAACAAGGCAATTAGATTTTGGTTCAGGTCCGGATCCAGATCCGGAATTTCAGTGGGATACAAAACGTAAACTGTTGAGCCTGGTGGAGGTATGCTCTGTACGAAGTACCGTTCTAGTGTTGCTGATGGATTAGCAGTGAAAGTACAGCTCGCTCATTAACAATCTAACAATATACAAGACCCTCATCCGCAGTTCGATGTATGCTGCTCCCCCATTTGGGCTGGCACCCCTACCTCACACCTTTCCTGTCTTGACGTCATGGAGACAAGGCCCAACAAATCATTGTAACCTCCCTTGTTGATGAATCTCTGGGCCTGTTACTGTCATCGCAAACATAGAGGTGACCCCTAGCTCTGTCTCCTACAGCCTCCTTCCTGGTCTTGCAACCTCTGCCCTTTTTGTGCCCCCCACACCCCAGGTTTCTTCAGGGTGCACATATTCTGTCCTGCAGGCTCACTGCTCACCTCCATTCATTTGTTCCTCTTGTCTCTCACCTCTGGAGTCATCTTCCTCAATCTGTTCAATCTCATTCTTCCCTCCAGAGCTGCAAGATGGCTGTTAACTCTTCTTCCTCCTCTGCTAATCTCCCATCCATACCCATCATCTTTTCTACCCTTATTAACCCCAACCCCCAAAAACCCACAATTTCTTTCCAGGTTATTGTGTTTTCTATCCTCTCCCTCACACACCTGTTGTGTCACTTACGTAGCCAATGATTTGTTACATCATCAGTGTAGTAACAGGACACAACATTTCACCTTTTTCCTGAAACATTTAGGTACAGCAGAGCGGAGTTTTGAAATGTCAATGAAAACAACCAGGAGAACAAAGTTGCTTAAGACCATAAAATGATGTAACTTAAGATACATTCACATGTGTACTCAATCAATATCTATTGGTTAATTATGTTGATGTTGAACAACATTTCGCACAATAACCCATAACAATCTCAATGAAAGTCACGGAACCATAACTGTCAATGTTTCATTATATCTGTCAAAGTCTTTCAGCCACACAGGTGTTCTTGCAACCCTTCAGCTCATCATTATTAGCTCACCTGCAACGAAGTTCAGGGGAGCTTATGTGATGGCGCGTCGTCCGTCCGTCCGTCCATCAGTCCGTCAGTCTGTCAATCCGTCCGTCCGTAAACACTTGAAACTTCTTCTCCGAAACCGCTGAAGGGATTGCGACCAAATTTGGCACAAATGATATTTGTTGTGTTGTGACTAAAGATTGTTCACGGCATTAAAAAAGTCGGGGTCCAAGGGGGTCTACCGAGGGTCAAAGTGCATCCAGGTTTGACACCCCAAAATAGGAATTGACTTTTTCATCTGAAAATACACACAATATTTCGATGAAACGTTACCACAACCTTCATCACCCGTGATGTACCAAAGTTTGTTCACGGCATTGGAAAAATTGGGATCTTAAGAGGTACTAGGGGTGGTCGGGGAGGGGGTTTGCCCCCCAAAATAGGTATTTTTTTTGTTTGTTTGTTTAAAGCTTATGATTTAATGTTAGTATGATTTCACATGCTGCCCTGTCTTCTAGCAAACATTGAAATTGTTTTAAAATACCTTTAGTCAGTGCAGTATACTGTTTATTCTACCAGGTGAGCACCAGGGGTATTTCCCCTATGTTTTTTAAAATGGCAGGATGCTGTGCCATTGGATGTACCAATCGATCAGAGAATGGTTTCAAAATCCAAAGTTCGTCATCTGAGAGGGAAAACGACTTTGGGGTGGTTTCTGTGTCAGGTAAGTTGTAGATCCATGTGTGTACATCTGTGTGGTGTCGTGATCATATTGTAACGTAGTTGGTAGTTGGGTTTTATTTTTATTTTTTTGTATACAAGATCGAGGATCGAGGCTAACACCAATCACAAAAAAAAAAAAACCGACTCACAAAACATACAAAAAAAGGGAATGGGAGACAAGATGGGGAGAGAGAAGGAAGCACAAAAGTACAACAGCAGAGAACAGGGACAACGAAAGATCTGGGGGGGGGGGGGGGGGGGGGAGGGCTTGGGGGGAGGAGGCATGGGAAGGCGGGGGGGGGGGGAGTATAAAACACATGGACACTCCTGGAAATTCCAGGAAAGAAAAAAGTCGGTATTTCAAAAAAAAGTGGATTTGGGGTGAATTAACGGGGGTAGAAGAGATGAAGGTTTTGGATGGGGGAAGATAAGAGATGTTGGTGAACAGCTGTTTTAAGGACCTGGGGGGAGGAGTGGGATTGAAGAGAGTGAGGGAGTTTGTTCCAGAGGTGGGAGTAAAGAGGAATGAAGGAGTGAAGGTGAGCAGAGAGCCTAGATTTTGGCAATTTCACCAGAAGAGGGTTACTGGCAGATCATGTGCGACCTGTAGGAATATTTGGGGGACAGAGCACAGATAGAGCTGGGGGAGCAAGGCCGGATTGGAGTCGGTAGAAGACGGAAAGACCACCAAACCTGCCTGCGGTGAGTGAGTGAAAGGCCCTTGGAGTTAGCTTCATCGCGGGAGATTCCAATGATTCTGAAAGCTTTGGTTTCAACAGCGTGAAGACGAGCTAGGTGTGAGGCAGGAGCACCGGCCCATAGGGGAGAACAGTATTCCATTGAGCTGCGGATGAAAGTCTTGTATGTGGTGAGGAGCTCAGGTGTGCCTAGGAAGGACTTCACATGACGGAGGATGCCCAGTCGGCGACTGGCTTTGTAGGCTCTCTTGGAAATGTGGTTTTCCCAGGAAAGATCATGGCAGATAGTGAGACCCAAAAGCTTGAGTGACAACTTCTTGGAGAGGATTATTCAGAAAGTGGATGGGAGGGTTGTCCAGTCGGTCTTTTCGGAGAGACAAAGTGAGAGTGTGAGATTTGTCAGGATTGAAAGACATGTTCCACTTGTTTGACCAGTCTGTGATTTTGTCCATGTCTGCAGAGAGTGAGGAGGCTGCGGGCTGCCGATCTGAGATATGAGGAATGGAGCGGCAGAATGTGGAGTCATCAGCAAAGACATAGAGAGACAGAGAAATGGAGAGTCAAAGTCAAGAAGATTTCAAGAGAGTCAGAGCTAATAAACTCATAAACAGATATAAATTCATAAACTCATAAACTCATAAACAGATATAAATCATCATGGAAACATCTGCAGATAATTTATGACATATCAAGGACATCCTGGTAAAATTGCTTATAAATCAACATGTCACCTGTGCCTGTGTGCCTGCAACACAAGTTTGTTTATTTATTTATTTGAATTAGTCCAAGTGTTGTAGCCTTGTAGTTTTTTCAAAGTTGGTTATAACATTTGGTTATAACAACACATCATGTCATGACATGGTTAATGAGACATTTAATGAGAATTAAAAAAAATTAAGGATCACACGCATGTTTCAGTCCTTGTGTTAAAATAAATGAGGAATATAAATGAGTTAAAATAAAAACAACACCTGGCTTCATTTATAGCTCGTCTCCATTTTCATGCAGCCCTCTTTTATTCCTTCTTGTTCTTTCTAAATTTCTTCTTTTGTTTTGTTCGATTGCAAAGAAAAACTTTCCCCATCCATATATTCTCAAAGGGCTCGCAGGATGGGCTGGAGTCCTAGATTCTAGATGTACTAAACACACTCGTCTCTTAACTGTTTAGCCTGAGTTCGAATCCCGACCCAGCTGTGAATGCCTTCCTGGTGCTTCACAGGATGATTAATCACCTTGTGTGACGTTTAAATGGAAGCTAAGTTGAGCTAAGCCGGGTGTCTCACCTGCTATCATTAGTTGGTGGATGTTAAAAATCCCATGAAGGTGTCCTTCGCTAAGAGAGGCGAGTTATCACCGGCATCCTGAACAAAGTACAAATTGCTGCCCTGATTAACTGCTGGCAAGGAAATGGCAAACCACCCAGTATCACCTTTTTCCAAGTAGCCAAGGACCTTCCTTCAGGTAGAGCACACAATCGATCAATCTTCTCCAACTTTCTCTTTTTTTTCATTCACAATTGTTATCTCTCCTAATTATCGCATCTTCATCTGACATGAATGGTGTGGCTCCATTTCTGCCTTCCACTTCTTTCAAATTTCTCCATTCTGTCACTACCAGTGTGTTTCCTCTACCCACTCGCTCTGTACACCTAGAATCAAGAGCTTCAAGCACAATGGGCGCAGGCAGGTTCGGTGTGCCGCACTCATGACTCAACTGAAAGCAAATGTAGGCGGAGCTAGGTGACGTAACATTTCCTGTAATTATGCTAAATATAGGCGGAGCTACGTGACGTGCTTTTATTGGGACGACGCGTGCGCATGACGTCACGGCAATCGGAAATAACGTGGGTTGCCGTAGTCCCGTGGTTGAAGCCTGGGTTTCCGGTTCTTTAATCGCAATCCTCACAGAGTACATTCTTTAACCGCTTGCCAGAGACGACAGAGTTTACGCGAACCCTGAGGTGAGTTGTTCTCTTTTAAAGGCTCAATGGTCGCGTTTTTAGCTATAAAACGCCGTTAGGGAACTGAAGTGGTGTAATGTTGTGGTAATGTAATTGCGTACTTTATGTTTTACGGTCGTGTCACCAACTGGTCGTCTGCTTTGGTGTAACAGTAACTGGACTTAAAGCATGTAACGATGCAATGTAAACACGTCGACTAAATGACGACCATATGTTGGCAACCATTGCGCAGGCTTGATGGGCCTTAATGGCGCTCTCGTGTGTTGAAGTTCCTTGTTAGACGATCTGAATTGAAGGTAAGTAAGTAATTGAAGATAATTGAAGTAAGGTAATCAACGTTATCATTATTATTGTGGCGAGTGTAAGACTTTAATGCGACGGAGAATGTAGCGAGGAATAGTTCGAGGGACGGAAGAGATTAAGGTGTGAGGTGTTTGTAAGAGGTCAGGTGTTGACTGTTGTGTTGAGGGGCTATGATTGATCGATAGTTGGGTGAAGATTACCTGGCTGCGGCTGGGTGATGCCATTCTTTCTGAGCTGATTACCTCCGCCACGGAAGGTGCATGGAGGTTGTTTTCACCCATGTTTGTCTGTTTGTGAACAGGATATCTTAAAAAGTTTTGGACGAAACTTGGTGGACCGCTTGGGTGTCTGACAAGGACTATTCGATTCGTATTTGGTGAAGATCTGGATTTTGATTCGGATATGAGAATTATTTAATTTTCTCTTTAAAAGTTATGGACGGATTTGGACGAAACTTGGTGGACCGGTTGGGTGTCTGACAAGGACGATTCGATTCGATTTTGGTGAAGATCTGGATTCGGATCCAGATAGTACAATTTTTTAAGTGATTCTTCAATGGGAGATGGGGCCAAAAACGATACATAGGATATCTGTTATGGACGGATTTGGACGAAACTTGGACAGGCTGTGTGTGACAAGTTAGAATCAATTCAATTTTGGTGTAGATCCGGATCCAGCTAGCAGAATTTTTTTTTTTTTAAAGTAATTCTTCACCATTGAGTGATTATGGCCAACCAGGTGGAGGTATACTCTCTACTGAGTGCTGTTCTAGTTTCAACTGTTTTAGACCTGACTCACTCCCACTTGACTTGAATTAAACCTTGATGGGTGTGCACGTAAATCTTGCTGCGATGACGACAATGAATGTTTAAAAGGAAATTTCCATCATTGTGCATTTGGCAGCAAAAGTATCTTATGAATATTGGTGTATAAGGTTGAGAATCTTTCTGCTGGTTAAGGTAAGACTGTTGTTAGAGCGAGCCATTATCACATGACATCTGGAAGAACAGGTAAAAGGCTGAGTGTTCATCTGTTCATACACGACCACCTTGATTCTTTTTCTTTCTTTTTTTTGTAGTATAGTGAACTCTAATCTGTTGCAACTCTTCTATGCGACCCCTCCCCTCCCCCACCTACCCACTGACTCTCCCAAAAACAACTTTGGCCACCAACATTTTTTGCCTCTGCCGATGAAGTAGCTGGAAGCCGTTATCCGGTTGTCTGCCCGTGCGTCCGTCCATCCGAGATAGGTTTTTGTTACCACGTTACCCTAAGAACGGCTGAAGGAATCTATCAGACTTGGTACAAGTATGTATAATGATGTAAAGATAAACAAATTAGATTACGAGTCCAAAAGGTAGAGGTCCTGTTCGGTAAAAGATCTGTTATGTTAACTTATGTACCAATGATGGGGTTCTGACCAAACTTGGTACAAGTATACACTATACAGTGCCTTTTGAAAGTCTACACCCCCTTTCAAAAAATTTCACCTTTCGTTACCTCATAGCCTGGAATGACATTGCATTAAATCAGACTTTTTCCACCTTTATTTACACATCGTAACCCACAACTTCCAAGAGAAAAACAAATTCGAAAAATTTCGGAAAATTAATTTAAAATACAAAACTATACACAAAGAATTAAGTTAAGCACCCCCCCCGTTTTTTTACAACCTCGCACATTACAAGTTTGTTGTCGTCAAAACAGTGTAATATACCCATGATATTGCTATATTTTCTGGAGAAGTGATATTACGGTCACATAAAAACATAACAATCATGCCGTTTTCAATATTTTATTCTGAATAATTTAAGGTGAAATTTTTTGGGAATTTTAGGCATATTTTCACCTCAATTTAAGTATGGAGCTATAGGTCCATCACGGACAGTGTGGATGACGTTTATGTTTTCTAACGTACAGTCATTGTTCTGAGAAGACCTCTAGCGATCTTTGCGGCAATAACGTGTGTAGGACCCACGTGATCGGATCACTGACTCAACCAATCACTTTTTTTCACTTTGATCACTCAATGTCATCAATGGATAATTCCTAATGTCATACCAATCATTATTTGATCTCACATACCTTAGAATATATGCCAATGTATACATATACACAAAGAATATATATTAGGGGGTGCTTACCTTAATTCGTTGTGTAGGGGTGCTTAACTTAATTCTTTGTGTATAGAATATCTTGGTTGGACATGTGTCCACCCCGCTTATAATAGCAATTGTAAATTAGCTCAGGTGTGACCAATCACCTTCAAAATCTCACACCAAGTTAATTGGCCTCCACCTGTTACGTTGTAGTGATTGATTATTACCCTGTGCTCACGAAGCGAAAAGCAAGGTTAGCCATTTGGATGCGCATGTGTGGCGTACGTACTTGTCTGCCTTTTTAAAATTCATTTCTTCGGCAACCGTTGGTCCGATGGACATGAAAATTTACCATATGAGTGCCTCCACTTGTAGAATTTTTCTGTTTCATAATTATGACGTCATGGGTCATGTGGGATGGACACCATCTTTGAAAAAACGAAAAGCGTTGCACCTCAACATCTCCAAAATCGAACCATGGAAAAAAATTGAAACGTGGCTCATTGTAAAGAACTCAACATGGGGAATCTATGTTAACGATGACGTCATTGGTGCCTTCATTATGACATCGTAATTCGACAGGGACAATGCTTGGTCTGATTATTTTAAAATTTATGGAGCGTGATTGTTTCTGTCTGTCATCATTTGTCTCAGATGGCTGAACGGATCTTTGTCAAACTTTGAGGTTCATCACTGAGTGCTGGAGAGTGTTTTTGGCAGAATGTTTTTTTATTTATTTTAAAAATCCCTTTGTAGCTGTGGGAAAGGTAATATTAAATGACCCTCCAACCCCATTATTTAGTGGGTGCAGGGAAGTGTTTTAGGGCCCCACGAAAATAGAAAATAAATATCAAAATTTGATTTCTTGAAAATGCCAACAGGATAAGAACAGCAACGGGCAACAGCGGTATGCCAACTGGTATAATACGAGGCGATATCTGTATATCTGTATGTCTGTTCCTTCTGGAATCAAAAACAGCTCAGCCGACCTCCACCAAATTTTGCATTAGTGTTTGGAGTACCCAGAGTCAGGTTATAGGCATTAAGTACACCCTGCCCCCTCCACGAGTGTGGGGAGACCACTTGCGATTTTCGCATGTGAAATTGGTTTAACTTCTGACCCATGTCGAGGGGGTATTGCAGGTTGGAAACTGCTAATTCTGAAAACAAATGGTCTTCCCTCCTGGAAGGAGCAGGTATTGACTTATTTTTAATACTCAGCATTCACACAGCCCCATAATGTGTCTTTATAACAGTTTAGCCTGAAGCTTGCAGCCAATTCTAAAATTTGTAACTGTAAAACTTGAATGTAGTACAATTCTTTTTCTTTTTTTCTTTTTTTAAATTTTCCCCCTTCTAATTCTCTGAGGCTTCTTTGTATATTATATAAAAAAAATTCTGCACAGCGAGGTGACGGTGTTAAAAAATAAAAAGTGGACGTACTAACATTTAGGGAATGGTTGGCCAAAAACAAACAGCCCTTGGAGCCGTTTACGATGACAGCCATAGGTCTTGCTCTTTGGAGTCATTGTGGGAGATGCCAATCATTGAGATTCCACGGAATCTTTGAGAGATAGATGTGCGGCTGGGGAACTAGCCCAGAGGGGAGCTGAGGTGCAGTACTCCATTGAGCTGTAGACATTGGCTTTGTAGCCTGGGAATAGTTCTGGATTTTTTTTTTTCCAAGGAGTGACAGAGGATTTCCAGTCTGTGGTTTGCTCTGGAGGCCAGATTTGCAGTGTGGTCATCTCAAGAGAGGTCATGGCGTGTGGTGAGGCCCAGAAATTTAAGAGACTCGATGTCTTCCAGTAGCTGACAATGGAAAGCAAAAAGTGAGTTCGTTTGATGATCCTGCTGGAATGACACAGTGTAATGCTGTGATATCGCCAGGATACAAAGTCTTGTTTATCAGACCAGCAACTAATGGATTCCAGATAAGTAATGAGTAATATGGCTGTTGTGTACCGTACATGACATAATGTGAAGTTTTTTGTGTACATATTCGAGGCTCATGCAAATCTAGAACCCAGAACAGATCAGGACGCAACATAAATAAAAGGAACAGCAGAAGAAGGGGGAGATTCCAAAAGCAGGGTGGAGGAAGAAAATAGACTAAGATGGACAAACCAGGATGCGAGTAACTGAGGGGTAGGAAACAAGATGGATACAGAAGCAAAATTTTGGGAGGGGTTTGGGTGGTTTAATGGGTGTTGTAAAGATTATGGTTTTGGATGGGGAGTGATTTGAGATGGTGGTGAATAGCTGTTTTAATGATCTGGAGAGGAGAGTGAGATTGAAGAGTGTGGAAGGTGGTTCCAAATGTGGGGAAAATGAAGGGCAAATGAGTGGTGAGCAGTGGTTCTGCATTTGGGTGGTTTTGCTATGAGGGGGTTGCTGGTGGACCACATGCGTTCTGCAAATACCTAGAGGGGAGGGGGGCAGAGCATGAATGGGGCAAGGGGTGCAAGACCAGAATGGAGGTGTAAGAAGACGGTGACCAGCGGGCCTGTCCATGATGGCGAAGTGATTGGCCCCTTGATCCCCAAGAGTCTTGAGAGATATGAATGATCTTGAGGGACTTGGTTTCCATAGCGCCAGGCTAAGCAAGGTGTGAGGCAGGGGCGCCAGCCCAGAGGTGAGCAGTATTTAATTAAGCTGCGGATGAAAGCCTTGTAGATGAAAGCCTGTGCTGACCGGGCCGCCATGGCATGGTGCTGACGGGGCCCCCGCAGCCGTGATGCCCCCTCCCCCCCAGAATTTCCATGTTTTAAACGTTTCCCAGTGTTTACCCTGGATTAGAATAGGTACACCGTATCCCTGTGTGTCGTAAGAGACGACTAAGAGGGTTGGCATCAGGAAGGGCATCCGGCCATAAAAACATTGCCTCAAAAAGAGAACCATGACAATTACAACTACATATGGGCAGGGTACAGCTCGAAGTGGAGATCGGTTTCTGAGGTTTGGGACATGGAATGTAGGGACAATGACAGGGAGATCAGGAGAAGTGGTGGAAGTATTGGTCAGAAGAAGAGTGGACATATGTTGTGTGCAAGAGACAAGATGGAAGGGAAGTGGTGTGAGAATGGTGAAGGGTAGGCAGGGACAGAAATACAAGTTTGTGTGGCAATGGTGCCTGGAGGGCGTGAATGGTGTTGGTGTCCTGTTTTCTGAGGAGTTTGAAGACAGTGTGGCGAGTGTGACTGGAGTGAGTGATAGGTTGATGGTGAAAATGATGATTGGAAAGCTCTTGGTGAACGTCATCTCGGGATATGCTCCGCAGGTTGGTCGGAGCGATGAAGAGAAGGACAAGTTCTGGTGTGCGATAGAGAAGCTGATGGAAAACGTGAAAGATGAGGAAGTTGTTGTGGTAGGAGGAGACCTAAATGGACATGTGGGAAGGAGTATGGATGGTTTTGAGGAAGTTCATGGGGGTTACAGATATGGTGTGAGAAATGGAGAAGGTGAAAGGATTTTGGAGTTTGCTGATGGAGCTGATTTGTTGATTTGTAATACTCAGTTCCAGAAAGAGGATAATAAGCTTGTTACATACACGTCAGGTGGGTCGACGACAACCGTTGACTACCTGATGGTGCGTAGGCGAGATAGGGGGCACCTCCGGGACACAAAGGTGATCCCGGGGGAGGAGGCTGTTTCACAGCACCACTTGGTTGTCTGTGACATAAGGGTGAAAGGTGCGAGGAGAGCTCGGCGGGTGAAGTACCAACCGAGAATGAAGGTGTGGAGGTTGAAAGAGGTGACAGTGAGGGAGGCATTAAAAGAGAGGCTGAGTAGGAAAGAGGATGATGTGGTTGAACTTGAAAGTGGTTGGATGTCAATGAAAGCTAGTCTGTTGGGAGCCGTTGGTGAGGTATGTGGATGGACAAAAGGATCACCGAGGTACTCGGAAACATGGTGGTGGGATGATGAAGTTGGAAAGAGGATTGACGAGAAGGGGAAGAAGTTCAAGGAGTGGCAGAAGGCAAAGGGTATGGGCGCAGAAAAGGCAGAGCATGAAAGTTATAAGGCAGCCAAGAATGCTGCAAAGAAAGAGGCAGCAAAGGCGCAGGAGGCATGTAGGAAAATGTTCGGAGAACGCTTGGATTCAGAAGAGGGTCAGAGAGCAGTATTCAGGATTGCAAAGCAGATAGCGAAAGAGGTGTGATGTGATGGGGGTGAGTTGCTTGAAGGATGAAGTGGGACAAATCGTTGTGGACCCAGATGGAATTAAAGGAAGATGGAAAAGATGTATGGAAATGCTGTTGAATACAGAGAATGAATGGGATGGCAACATCGAGAGTAACCCAGTTTTAGGACTGGCAGAGAAGATAATTGAGAAGGAAGTTGAGGAAGCAATAAAAGCAATGAAGAGTAGAAAAGTGGGAGGGCCGACGGTAGTTGTGGGAGATGTGTTGAAGGCAGCAGGAAGTTGGGGTGTGAAGAAAATGACAGAGATCTGTAATCTGGTGGTGAAAGAAGGCCGAATTCCAGTGGATTGGGAACTGAGTACCCTCGTCCCTCTATACAAGGGGAAAGGTGACACTGGAGTGTGGCTCGTACCGAGCGATAAAGCTATTGGAGCATGGAATGAAGGTATTGGAAAGGGTGTTGGAGAGGAGGATAAGGAAGAAAGTGAAGATCGACGAAATGCAGTTTGGATTTATGCCAGGAAGAAGAACGACAGACGCGCTTTTTATTGTGAGGCAGTTGCAGGAGAAGTACATGGAGAAGAGGGAGAAGTTGTTTTTGGGGTTTGTTGATCTGGAGAAAGCATTCGATAGGGTTCCACGCAAAGTATTGACATGGGCATTGAGGAAGTTATAAGTGGAGGAATGGTTGATCAGAGTGGTGATGGCAATGTACAAAAGAACGCGCACAGCTGTAAGGACGAAGGACGGGAACAGTGGTGAGTTTGAGGTGAAGGTGGGAGTGCATCAGGGGTCGGTACTAAGTCCACTACTATTTGTAGCTGTGATGGAGGTGCTGGCTCAGAACGTAAAGGAGGGTTTACCATGGGAGTTGTTGTATGCAGATGATCTGGTGTTGATTGCGGAATGTATGGATGGACTGAAGGAAAAGATGAACTAGTGGAAGGAATGTATGGAGAAAAAAGGTCTGAAGGTGAATATCGGAAAGACGAAGGTGATGGCAAGTGGTAAAGCATGTGGTGAGATGGAAAGAACTGGGAAGTGGCCCTGTGCTGTGTGCAGGAAGGGTGTTGGAGTGAGCTCCATTCAATGTACAATGTGCGCTGAGTGGGTTCATCAAAAATGTAGTGGTCTGAGAGGGTCATTAACCAGTGTGGCAGCTACATTCAAATGTAAGGTTTGCACAGAGGGAGCTGCAGATGGAGGAAATGTTGAGTTGGATCTTTTAGACGGCGTGAAGCTGGAAGGTGTGAAAACATTTTGCTACCTCGGAGACATGCTGAATGGAGAAGGTGGATCAGACTCGGCAACGGTTGCTAGAGTGAGATGTGCATGGAAGAAGTTTCGGGAACTGAGTGGCGTGCTGATGAGGAGGGGAATGTCGTTGAAGCTGAAGGGAAAGGTGTATGCTGCATGTGTGAGAAGTGTTATGATTTATGGGAGCGAGACATGGGTCATGAACGTAGAGCAGCAGCGAAGGTTGGAAAGGGTGGAAATGCGAATGGTTTTATGGCTGTGTGGAGTATCGTTGAGAGAGAGGAAGACAAATGATGAATTGCGAAAGATGATGGGAATAGAGCCTGTGATTGATGCTGTGAAGAGGAACAGGTTGAGATGGTTTGGTCATGTGTTGAGGAAGGATGAAAGTGACTGTTTGAGAAGAGTGATGGAAATGAATGTAGAAGGAAGTAGAGGACGGGGAAGACCGAGAAAGACTTGGCTAAAGATGGTGGAAGAAGAAATGCGGGCAAGGGGGTTAACAAGGAGAGATTCAGAAAATAGGGCAAGATAGAGAAGATTGTCATGGGGACCGCAAGGCTAACCCCCGCTCTCGCAGGGAAAATGGCCTTTAAATGCATGTTGTTTGTTGTTTGTATGAAAGCCTTGTAGATGGATCGGAACTTGGGTGTGCTAATGAAGGACTTTGCATGACAGAAAATGCCCAGTCGGCGACTGGCTTTGGAGGACAACTTTGAAATGTTGTTTGCCCAAGAGAGATCATGGCTGAGTGAGACCCAAGAGTTTGAGTGATTGAACTTCTTCGATGGTTGTTGAGAATGTAGATGGGAGGATGCTTCAATTCTGTGTTTCTTCCAAATCCTATGTCCACCATCCCCTTGCCCTCTGTACCCACCCTTACCTGTCGCAATAAACTGCTCATTCGATTTTTCTTTTTCATCTGACAAGGTGGAGAGGTTTATTGTACCCCTCGACACTGATTCTGCAACTGCACTGGATGTCGTCAACCCACTTCACACATGGACAAAATCACAAGCTGTTCAAACACTTGGAATATCTTTCAATCCAGACTTGAATGTCTGTCTCCAAAAGGACTGTTTAGCAAACTCTCCAATCTACTTAACAATCCTTTTGAGGAAGTTCAGTCACTCAAACTTCTGTGTCTCATTATCAGCCATGATCTTTCATGGGCAAACAACATTTCAAAACTGAGCATCCTCTATCGTACAAAGTCATTCCTTGGCACACATGAACTCCTATCCACCTACAAGGTCTTGATCCACAATTTGATGGAGTACTGCTCTCCCCTCTCGCACCTTACCCAGCTTGACGCTGTGAAAATCAAGGCCTTGAAGATAATTAATTGTAGTCTCCCATTATGCCGAGTCATGGACTTGTGACTTTCTCATCACAGATAGGTCTGTGCTATCTATGTTCTACCGCCTCCTTTCTGGTCTTGCACCCTCTATTTCTGTGCCTTGTCTCCCCTTCTGGTTTCTTCAGGGCACACACGGTCCTCCATCAAACTCCCAAAGTCCAGGATCACTGCTCACCTCCACTCATTTGTTCATCTTTTTCCCACCTATGTAATCAACTTTCACATTGTCTTCAATCTCATTCTTACCTCCAGGTCTTTAACACAGCTGTTCACCACCATCTCTGGTCATACCCAATCCAAATCCATGATCTTTTCTACCCGTTATTCCTCCCAAATCCAACCTCTTTCCAAGTTTCCATTTTTTTTTTTTCTCCCTGAGAGTTTGCAGCTGCATCCATCTTGCCCATTTCCTGTCCTACCCCCTACTCCACATTCCTCTCCACTTCCCTCATTTCTCCTAGTCTCCCTCTATCTTGTTCTTCAACTCTGCTGTTGGTGTCTGTCTCTGTCTCTGTCTCTGTCTCTGTCTCTGTCTCTGACTCACTCACTCACTCACTCTCCTCTGTTCCTCATGTTATCTTACATCCTGATCGGTTCGGTGTTCTCACTCTTCTACGAGCCTTGACTTTGTATAAAGAAAAAGCTCATTAAAAAGTCCGTTCTTTTAAATGTTTTCTTCACATACCTTGGCACAATATTTGGCCATTGATGTTGTATGTGCACATGTGTAGTGTGCACCTTCCAAGTCTATTGTAACATACGTCAAGTGGAAAATCAGTAAAACTGAGACCTTTTGTGTACGTTACCCCCGTTCTCATGCCAAAGAAACTCGTCCTGTTGAATATTATCATGAGACGTTTGTGGTGAAACGAACCACGTGCTGTGTTGAATGTGGACTCGCATACCGAACAATGTTTTGTGCTCTTTGGGAGCCAAGTGCACTCATCCTACATTAGCCAATGCCGCACTGAATAATACACGAGAGTCGGGCCTGTCCATTGACCGTCTGTAGCTCATCTGCCTTTATTCCCTTATAAACTGCTGTAGTCTAAGGAAACGGTGTGTATAAAGGTTGAATTGCAGCTCCGTAATCCCATCAGGTGTAGTAAATATGACAAGTGAAGCTTATTGTTTGTGCACCAGGCCCAGCAATAGTTACCTCTGTCACTGAAGGTGGACAGAAATTATAATGGTTTCACCCATGTATGTCTGTGTCTGTGAGCAGGATATCTCAGTTATGGATGGATTTGGTCACAATTTGGTGGACAGGTTGGGTGTGTGACAAGGACGAATTTATTCGATTTTGATGAAGATCCGGATACGATAATTTTTATTATTTTAAAAAGTGATTCGTCATCATTTAAATATTGGGCCAAAACTATATTCTGTAAAGCATGATATTTCAAAAAGTTACCCTGAACAAATCAGTGCGATACAAAACGTAAATAGTTCTTCCAGGTGGAGGTATGCACTCTACTTAGTGTTTGTGTCGACGTTGAATCATTGCCTCAAACTATGCATGTACGTGGTGATTAAATGTGTGTGTAGATTGCAGCTTGTTTTCAAACTTCCTTTGGTTTCGCACTGGTGATTTTGATTCGCGATTGTGGGTTTGCATAACATTCTCGTAATTGCAAATCAAACAAGAAAGAGCAATCGGAGATTGCAAACCCTCACCAGGATGTATTGTCAGTGTTTTTTAAGGCTTTTGTGTTGAAACAAATATGGCGGCCGAACCACGTGACCGATGACATTATTTTTTTCAAAACTAATTTATTCCTAGATTATGCTCAAGAAATTTCATCTTGATCAGATTAAGTTTTGTACTTGTCGTATTATGACGTCATAATGGAGGCACCTATGACATCATTAGCATATTTTATTCCCCATGGAGAGTTCTTTACAATGAGCCATGTCAAATTTTTTTCCATTCCGTGCTTTCGGAGAAATAGAGGTGCTGAGTTTTTCCGTTTTTCCAAGATGCCGGCCGAACCATGTGATCTATGAAGTCATAATTATCATTTAAAAAATTATACAGGTGGAGTTGCACCTATGATGAAAATTTCCTGTCAATCGGACCAACGGTTGCAGAGAAAATCATATTTATTCTGTGTGGACAAACAGACAAAAACAGGCAGACAAACAGACAAACAGACAGACAAACACAGACAAACAGACACAGACAAACAAACAGACAGACAGACAGACAAACACAAATACAGACAAACAGACAAACAGACAGACACAGACAGATGGAAAATCGGTCATACCGAGGACTTGCCGGAATGTACTTTTTTATCGGCCATTTAGGACAAATATGGCGGCCGAACCACGTGACCGATGACGTCATCATTAACATATTTTATTCCCCATGGAGAGTTCTTTACAATGAGCCATGTCTCAATTTTTTCTGTTCAGCACTTTCGGAGATATGGAGGTGCAAAGTTTTTCGGTTTTTCCAAGATGGCGGCCGAACCACGTGACCGATGACGTCATCAATTGGGCACAGTCTATTCCAGGGCAAGACAAATACGTGTGCAAAGTTTGGCGATTATACGTGCAACGGTGTAGACATAGTGCTGCAAACAAACAGACAAACGAACAGATCAACATACTTGCCGGAATCTTTTCCGGCAAGTAACAAACGAACAGATCAACATACTTGCTGGAATCTTTTCCGGCAAGTAACAAACGAACAGATCAACATACTTGCCGGAATCTTTTCCGGCAAGTAACAAACGAACAGATCAACATACTTGCCGGAATCTTTTCCGGCAAGTAACAAACGGACTCGAATGCAATACTCCCTCCTCTGGCGATGGTAATGATTGTTCCATAGCTTTTATTTATTATCTTGCCAAAACGAAGTTTTTGCTAGATGTATTAGTCAGCTTGTATGTTTGTTTTTTTGTTTGTTTTTTATCTTGCCAAAACGAAGTTTTTGCTAGATGTATTAGTCAGCTTGTATGTTTGTTTTTTTGTTTGTTTTTTTTTTTGTTTTTTTGTTTGTGGTTAATCATTTTTTTTCCACGTTTAGATCACTCTGTAGACCACAGTTATTATTGGAAACTCCTGTAACTTCGCATATCAGAGTCCTATAGAGATACCCTTCAGCACACAAAATTTTGAAGGTCAAGGTCAAAGGTCAAGGTCACTTTGTGGTCAATCATGGAGGTCGACGAAACCCTTATTTTTTGAGTAACTTTGATCCGATCGTCTCCAAACTTCATGGGAATCTAGTATATGGTCCGGCGCTCAGCTGATTAGTTTTTGGTGGCGATCGGCCTTGACCTTCATGGTTAGCGCTGGAGGTCGAAAATTATTGACCCCAAGGTCAAATGTTGAAACCCTTATTTTTTGAGTAACTTTGATCGGATCGTCTCCAAACTTCATGGGAATCTAGTATATGGTCCGGCGCTCAGCTGATTAGTTTTTGGTGGCGATCGGCCTTGACCTTCATGGTTAGCGCTGGAGGTCGAAAATTATTGACCCCAAGGTCAAATGTTGAAATCGTAGGTACCATATCTTCGCATATCTTCGCATGTAACTTCGCATATCAGAGTCCTATAGAGATACCCTTCAGCACACAAAATTTTGAAGGTCAAGGTCAAAGGTCAAGGTCACTTTGTGGTCAATCATGGAGGTCGACGAAACCCTTATTTTTTGAGTAACTTTGATCGGATCGTCTCCAAACTTCATGGGAATCTAGTATATGGTCCGGCGCTCAGCTGATTAGTTTTTGGTGGCGATCGGCCTTGACCTTCATGGTTAGCGCTGGAGGTCGAAAATTATTGACCCCAAGGTCAAATGTTGAAATCCTTATTTTTTGAGTAACTTTGATCGGATCGTCTCCAAACTTCATGGGAATCTAGTATATGGTCCGGCGCTCAGCTGATTATTTTTTGGTGGCGATCGGCCTTGACCTTCATGGTTAGCGCTGGAGGTCGAAAATTATTGACCCCAAGGTCAAATTTTGAAATCGTAGGTACCATATCGAGTAATACCTCATATGAATGCCCTTGATGAGTGCTTCCCAGATCTGTAAACAGTTTGACGCTATGACGTCATTTGATGACGTCATGACGAAAAAACGGAATTTTCATGAAAAAATTATTTCCTCAGTTCTCATCAAAATCTTTCAATATTTCATGTGCGTTGGTCATGAAGACATACTATTCACCATACGAAATTATTAAGGTCAAGGTCAAAGGTCAAGGTCACTTTGCGGTCAATCATGGAGGTCAACGAAACCCTGGCAAGATACGGTTCACCCTGTGGGTGATGTTTTATTTTTTTGTTTTTTTGTTTGTGGTTAATCATTTTTTTTCCACGTTTAGATCACTCTGTAGACCACAGTTATTATTGGAAACTCCTGTAACTTCGCATATCAGAGTCCTATAGAGATACCCTTCAGCACCCAAAATTTTGAAGGTCAAGGTCAAAGGTCAAGGTCACTTTGTGGTCAATCATGGAGGTCGACGAAACCCTTATTTTTTGAGTAACTTTGATCGGATCGTCTCCAAACTTCATGGGAATCTAGTATATGGTCCGGCGCTCAGCTGATTAGTTTTTGGTGGCGATCGGCCTTGACCTTCATGGTTAGCGCTGGAGGTCGAAAATTATTGACCCCAAGGTCAAATGTTGAAATCGTTATTTTTTGAGTAACTTTGATCGGATCGTCTCCAAACTTCATGGGAATCTAGTATATGGTCCGGCGCTCAGCTGATTAGTTTTTTGTGGCGATCGGCCTTGACCTTCATGGTTAGCGCTGGAGGTCGACCTTGACCTTTGACCTTGACCTTCAGATCACTCTGTAGACCACAGTTATTATTGGAAACTCCTGTAACTTCGCATATCAGAGTCCTATAGAGATACCCTTCAGCACACAAAATTTTGAAGGTCAAGGTCAAAGGTCAAGGTCACTTTGTGGTCAATCATGGAGGTCGACGAAACCCTTATTTTTTGAGTAACTTTGATCGGATCGTCTCCAAACTTCATGGGAATCTAGTATATGGTCCGGCGCTCAGCTGATTAGTTTTTGGTGGCGATCGGCCTTGACCTTCATGGTTAGCGCTGGAGGTCGAAAATTATTGACCCCAAGGTCAAATTTTGAAATCGTAGGTACCATATCGAGTAATACCTCATATGAATGCCCTTGATGAGTGCTTCCCAGATCTGTAAACAGTTTGACGCTATGACGTCATTTGATGACGTCATGACGAAAAAACGGAATTTTCATGAAAAAATTATTTCCTCAGTTCTCATCAAAATCTTTCAATATCTCGTGGGCAGACATTCCTCAAAGAGTCGCTTCTAGTGGATAGCAGTTCTGTTCACCTCAGTGTGACCTGAAGCAAGTCACTCATGTTCACATTTTGGCAAGATACGGTTCACCCTGTGGGTGACATAGGTTTATTTTTATTTATTTTTTTGTCCCCCGTCGCACTGGGGGACTATGGTTTTCCCGTGCGTGCGTGCGTAAGCGAACGACCGCAGTCGAATTTGGTGTGTGGGTGCAACCCACGTCAAAATCCAACATGGCCACCACCATGTATGTCTGATGCCATGTATGTCTGAACCTTGTGAGCGAAATATCATATCATAGCATGTTTTCTGCGTCTTCCACTTTGTCAACTCGCATCACTTCCCCGACGGGGGACCTAGGCGTAACACTTGTTTTTTTTGTGGGGGGGAGGGTGTTTTGTCAGGATGGTGCCAGAGGTAACGCACTTGCATTTAGAGGTGTCCAGTCTAGGTTTGATTCCAAACCCGACTATAAGTTGTCCCTTTGGTGCTTTGTGGGCCGGGTGGTTGGTATTGTAGGGTTTGCCATCCCTTGAATGGACGTTAAGCTGGGAATTAGCTTGTGGATGTTAAAGATCCCATCCCACGGTGTCTTTTGACAGAGGGTAGGTGAGTTATCTTCAGCACCCTGAACAATTTGCAAATTCCAGCGTGACTAAAATGTCAGGCTTTGGCAGCCATTTGAGAAGGACTTGGACGAATCTTGCATGCTTTGGGATGCGTGTGAACCCCATAATATAAATGGGAATGGCACACCATGCTGATTGTTGGGTAAATTTTTTGCAGCATGAATGGAACATCTTTGTGATTTGATCGCTGTTTTCCTTTTACTTCACCTTAGGTAGAAAGGGATATAAAATGAAACGCTTAATTTAATTTTTTTGATGCCATGTCGAGTCACCCCGAAGTCTGCTCGATCTCGATCAAACCCCTTGTTCTTGCCATAACTGGAGGACTTCCTGCCCATAATTCCACGATACCTGACTGTTTTTGTTGGGATGCCTATCGAGCAGTTTGACATTTATTACTGTTTTGTGCCCAGCGAGTGTGAAACAGATTCCAAGATGTCTCTTTATCCATCTTTGGAGGATATGAAGGTGGACCAGGCTCTGCAGGTAATGCATTATGAATTGCGATACCCCCGATTCAAATTCATCATATTTCAATTGATACCAACCCTATCCTTTAACGAGCAACTTTTGGAAAAAAAAAAAAAAAAAAAAAAAAAAAAAATTTGCACCAGAAAAAAGTGTAAATGCAATAATTTTTGGCATGAGGTTTTGCCAACAGTACGCTGAATCTTTTTGAAATGTAATGTAAATAATATATTTATATTGGTGTATGAGAAATGTAAACTGGAGCGAAGTCTATGGCACGCCATCACAAATTCCCACCCAAAGCAGTGTTGAAATGTGGCAAAAAGTTCCACCAGGAATGACCCAATTGCAAACTGAGGTTTAAAAAAATGTTTTCCCCATTTTGACCCATGTGACCTTAAGTGCCCACCCCTTGGAGAATGTAGCTTGGGTCAAATTTAAAAAAAAAAAAAATCGATATTTATTTAATGTCTCCCAATGTTGAATTGTATATACAAAGTTTCATTTAATATGTTTTAAAATGTGCCTATGATTGCATTTTTGGTACGGTATTTGACCTTTTGACCATGCCAAAGAGGACACTGCTTTTGCATCTTCTTGCCATGTGGTGATCATGACTACCAAGTTTATTGAATTTCTGCCCAACCGTTTAGGAGGATATCGCGTGACGTATGGAGCCAATTACAATATCCCCCACTTTTTTTCCTTTTTTTTCTTTAATTAAAGTGTGGGGATTAATGTCGTGCAAGTTTAGAGCTAAATGTATTGTCGTGCGATTCCCCTCGGTGAAGACAGGGAAATCACGGATATAGCAATCGAGCTTACTTTGAGGCGTTCGGGTCAATGGCGGATTTTCTATACAAGCATGGGAGGAAGAAGGGGAAGAAGAAGAAGAAGCGGGAATTTACCTGACGGTCCACGCACGCCAGCGTCTTCAACCTGTGGGAAATAATCCAAACCGAACATGGATTTCAAATAGAAAGGGAAAATAATGAGGTTTATTTACAAGAACTATTGGGACAAGGAAATGCGACCATAAAAACTAAATCCTAAGTTGTGATGTCCCCACACCAGATTTAAACTACAGGACAAAGGAGGAATCCATTAAATAAAACGTTGTGTTCTGTGTGATGCGTCTTAGCTCGATCAGTAGTCAGGTCCGTTCACGTCGTCCAGGCGTGGCTCCGGCGTCGGCCCAAGCATGCCTCGATGCACCCCCGTCCACTCGGCCCCGACAAGGCCTCCCGCGCGAATCTTGCGAGTGAGCGGCGTGCAACCCGTCTCTGCAGCTGCAACGTCCTCTCGGATTCGGCACGGCCCTCCGATGCACCCAACGTTCATGGCGAGAGGGTCGAAGGTGAAAGGACCAAACGAGCAGGGCGAGGCAAGGGCAGAAGAACAAGGGCAAGAAGAAGGGTCGAGACAGAGGTCCGGGCAGGATGAATCCAGGGACGAGAAGGGGAAATGTCGGCTCGCCCATCGTTTTGTCAATCGCCTCGTCACGTAAGACCTCTTTCTCCAATCCCCGCCTCGCTTCTCGACCTCTCGAATGTTCTTCTCGCGTCCGTTCTTCCCATTCGCCGAGCGCTTTGCGCCGTGATATTAATCCATCCCGAGGTGGGCGTGGCCTCAGCCTGCCTGTCCGTTGTCTGCCTGCCATGCCGGGGTCGTGCGTGACCACTTCCTGTCTGCTCTTCCGGTCAGTTTTATCGTCTTGTGGCGGAGGGGGATTTAATTAGTGTGCACTAATTGGTCTATCTACTGTCTATTAGTGCATTGCCATACGGGACAAATGGGTGATCACCGAGGGGACGACGTACAAGGGAATTAGCATAATCGCTGCGCTTGTTAACAAGCCCTGCCCCTCGTGGCGGGACAAAGACACACGATTGATCTGACATTCGGGCTACAGAACTTATTCCATTAAGATTCCCTATCACGACAGCCGGACCATAATACCTACACAGATCTCCTGGATCTACATGTCCCCCTACCCAAAATTCATAACAGTATCATATTGTTGCGGATCCCGGGTTCGTCGACGTACCAAGGGGGGGGGGGGGGGGTTTAAGCCCTGCTCCCCCTCGAATCCCGGGTCCACGAGGCCGCCAACCACAACTACTGTACTCGTGGTGGACGGGTTGCTCGGCAACTCCAGCCGCCGAGCCCGCAGCTGCGCGTGGAAGGGTTAACGGTCACCACCGGAATATCTCCGGACACATGCAGCCGCGAGGACGGGGGTTGAACCCCGCACGAGTCACGCTGATCCTTGACGCCCGAGCGGTTGTGCGTCGCGGGACTCGCGCCGTTAGAATATCGAACCCAATCGAGCGGTTTTAATTCGGGGCTATGCTAGGTCAATATGGGAAAGGACAATGACGGCCAGGTTGGAAACCAAACACAGGATTTATTCACAATATGTACAGAAACGGACAAAGTAAAGAATCTTAACGGCCTTACCTATGTTCCCAGACAATGGCCCTCATTCGTTCGGGGAAGGGGGGGAAGAGGGTAATGCGCAAGAAGCGCGGCCGCTTCGTGCAGCTCTCCCGGATGGGCTCGGTCGTGCAGCTCTCCCGGATGGGCTCGGTCGTGCAGCTCTCCCGGATGGGCTCGGTCGTGCAGCTCTCCCGGATGGGCTCGGTCGTGCAGCTCTCCCGGATGGGCTCGGTCGTGCAGCTCTCCCGGATGGGCTCGGTCGTGCAGCTCTCCCGGATGGGCTCGGTCGTGCAGCTCTCCCGGATGGGCTCGGTCGTGCAGCTCTCCCGGATGGGCTCGGTCGTGCAGCTCTCCCGGATGGGCTCGGTCGTGCAGCTCTCCCGGATGGGCTCGGTCGTGCAGTTCATGCGAATGGGCTCGTTGGACGGAAGCCCCAAGAATCGCTCCAACCTAGGACACCACAGCCGGAGATTATCGCGGCAGGGACGACGATCAATAACGTGCACGTAGCAGGAACCAGAGGAGCTTGCAGTATGCAGGAGCCATGCGAGCGAGTGAGCCAGTGAGCGAGGGAGAGTATTGCAGGAGACCAGCGCGCCCGTCAGAGAGAGAGAGAGTATTGCAGGAGACCAGCGCGCCCGTCAGAGAGAGAGAGAGAGAGAGAGAGAGAGAGAGTAGCGGGAACCCAGCAAGAGCGAGAGTGGGGAGTCTGGGTTTTATAACCCCCCGAAACCCCACCCGAATGTTCCATGGGCCTCAATTGGCCGGCTGGGGTCACGTGTCGTGACAGCCCCTCATTGGCCACCCTCGGCCATTCTCTTTAGCTCTCATTGGTTGCAGCCCCTCATTGGCCACTCCCTTTAGCTCCTCCTTCGGGCCTGCAGGTCCTGGCACTTTAGGCTTCAATGAGGCCTACTATCATCCTGCCTGCCTCAACGCATACTAACACTGGAAAGGATTATGCTTTACATTTAATAAGAAATAACTAACTATACGAGGCTACATGTTGTGGTGTAGCTAACGACAGGGGGGTTGCCTTTATTCACAAAGCCGCAACAATATATTGGATGCAATAAGTTTAAAACGAAGTAAAATTAATTTTCACTTCACCTGCCGAAGGTGCTGTCATTTGTTTTATCCATGAGGCAGGTGAAGATGATTGTAGAGGTGTTGGTTGGTTTCTGCAAAGAAAATTGATGTGGTCTCTGTGCATGGTTGAGAAAGCAACTGGTAACGAGGTTAAGTGTTAAAGGAAGTTAAGCTTTGTGACATTTCACGATTTCACGTCATGCTGTGACGTGAAAAACCTGATGGACATGCGTCGTGAATTTCAGGCACAGGAGCAGTTTGCCCAGCAGCAGAACATGGCGGCAATTGATGGAGCACTATCACCTCAACCAAGAGCCGGTAAGAATATTCGGTGAAGTGGAACTTGCAGCTCTATCGCCGTAGGATTGCAAAATATCCACCATGTTCGTTTTCATCGAATATATCAGGGTTTCATCCAGGTTGAAAATTTGTCAGCGATTTGATTAATTTGGTTCAAAAATGCTTTGTCAAGTTGCTTTTTGCCAAATAATTGAGACTAGCCGAAACCCGTGGAACATCCACGAAGGGAGGATGTGGTGTATGAATAGTGTACCATTATGGATGGCATAGGGGATTTGCTTGTCCGAGTAAGAGTTAGGAAGAAAGATGAGAATGAAGAGTGCGTATATGAACAACGATCGCCGACACCGGCACAAATGCATGCTCTGCATTGTCCACTCAGTGGACGGCTTGCTT
>NC_136271.1:71948615-71951115 GCF_964187855.1 Myxine glutinosa | reverse complement strand
GTCTCCCCCTGTGTGTGTGTGTGTGTCTCCCCCTGTGTGTGTGTGTGTGTCTCCCCCTGTGTGTGTGTGTGTGTCTCCCCCTGTGTGTGTGTGTGTGTCTCCCCCTGTGTGTGTGTGTGTGTCTCCCCCTGTGTGTGTGTGTGTCTCCCCCTGTGTGTGTGTGTGTGTCTCCCCCTGTGTGTGTTTGTGTGTGTCTCCCCCTGTGTGTGTGTGTGTGTCTCCCCCTGTGTGTGTGTGTGTGTGTCTCCCCCTGTGTGTGTGTGTGTGTCTCCCCCCTGTGTGTGTGTGTGTGTCTCCCCCTGTGTGTGTGTGTGTGTCTCCCCCTGTGTGTGTGTCTCCCCTGTGTGTGTGTCTCCCCCTGTGTGTGTGTGTGTGTCTCCCCCTGTGTGTGTGTCTCCCCCTGTGTGTGTGTGTGTGTCTCCCCCTGTGTGTGTGTCTCCCCCTGTGTGTGTGTGTGTGTCTCCCCCTGTGTGTGTGTGTGTCTCCCCCTGTGTGTGTGTGTGTCTCCCCCCGTGTGTGTGTGTGTCTCCCCCCGTGTGTGTGTGTGTCTCCCCCCGTGTGTGTGTGTGTCTCCCCCCCCGTGTGTGTGTCTCCCCCCCCGTGTGTGTGTGTCTCCCCCCCCGTGTGTGTGTGTCTCCCCCCCCCGTGTGTGTGTGTCTCCCCCCCCGTGTGTGTGTGTCTCCCCCCCCGTGTGTGTGTGTCTCCCCCCCGTGTGTGTGTGTGTCTCCCCCCCCGTGTGTGTGTGTGTCTCCCCCCCCGTGTGTGTGTGTGTCTCCCCCCCCGTGTGTGTGTGTGTGTCTCCCCCCCCCCGTGTGTGTGTGTGTCTCCCCCCCCCCCGTGTGTGTGTGTCTCCCCCCCCGTGTGTGTGTGTGTCTCCCCCCCCCGTGTGTGTGTGTGTCTCCCCCCCCCGTGTGTGTGTGTCTCCCCCCCCCGTGTGTGTGTGTGTCTCCCCCCCCGTGTGTGTGTGTGTCTCCCCCCCCGTGTGTGTGTGTGTGTCTCCCCCCCCGTGTGTGTGTGTGTCTCCCCCCCCCGTGTGTGTGTGTGTCTCCCCCCCCGTGTGTGTGTGTCTCCCCCCCCGTGTGTGTGTGTCTCCCCCCCGTGTGTGTGTGTCTCCCCCCCCGTGTGTGTGTGTCTCCCCCCCCGTGTGTGTGTGTCTCCCCCCCCGTGTGTGTGTGTCTCCCCCCCCGTGTGTGTGTGTCTCCCCCCCCCCGTGTGTGTGTGTCTCCCCCCCGTGTGTGTGTGTCTCCCCCCCCCCGTGTGTGTGTCTCCCCCCCCCGTGTGTGTGTGTCTCCCCCCCCCCGTGTGTGTGTGTCTCCCCCCCCGTGTGTGTGTGTCTCCCCCCCCGTGTGTGTGTGTCTCCCCCCCCGTGTGTGTGTGTGTCTCCCCCCCCGTGTGTGTGTGTGTCTCCCCCCCCGTGTGTGTGTGTCTCCCCCCCGTGTGTGTGTCTCCCCCCCCCCCGTGTGTGTGTCTCCCCCCCCCCCCGTGTGTGTGTCTCCCCCCCCCCCCCCCGTGTGTGTGTGTGTGTGTGTGTGTGTGTGTGTGTGTGTGTGTGTGTGTGTGTGTGTGTGTGTGTCTCTCCCCGTGTGTGTGTGTGTCTCTCCCCGTGTGTGTGTGTGTCTCTCCCGTGTGTGTGTGTGTGTGTGTGTGTGTGTGTGTGTCTCTCCCCGTGTGTGTGTGTGTCTCTCCCCGTGTGTGTGTGTGTGTGTGTGTGTCTCTCCCCGTGTGTGTGTGTGTGTGTCTCTCCCCGTGTGTGTGTGTGTGTGTGTGTCTCTCCCCGTGTGTGTGTGTGTGTGTGTCGTGTGTGTGTGTCTCTCCGTGTGTGTGTGTGTGTGTGTGTCTCTCCCCGCGTGTGTGTGTGTGTGTGTCGTGTGTGTGTGTGTGTCTCTCCCCGTGTGTGTGTGTGTGTGTGTGTCTCTCCCCGTGTGTGTGTGTCGTGTGTGTGTGTCTCTCCCGTGTGTGTGTGTGTGTGTCTCCCCGTGTGTGTGTGTGTGTGTCTCTCCCCGTGTGTGTGTGTCTCTCCCCGTGTGTGTGTGTCGTGTGTGTGTGTGTCTCTCCCCGTGTGTGTGTGTGTCGTGTGTGTGTGTGTGTGTGTCTCTCCCCGTGTGTGTGTGTCGTGTGTGTGTGTGTGTCTCTCCCCGTGTGTGTGTGTGTGTGTGTGTGTGTGTGTGTCTCTCCCCCGTGTGTGTGTGTGTGTGTGTGTGTGTCTCTCCCCGTGTGTGTGTGTCTCTCCCCGTGTGTGTGTGTGTGTGTGTGTGTGTGTGTGTCTCTCCCCGTGTGTGTGTGTGTGTGTGTCTCTCCCCGTGTGTGTGTGTGTGTGTGTGTGTGTGTCTCTCCCCGTGTGTGTGTGTGTGTGTGTGTGTGTGTGTGTGTCTCTCCCCGTGTGTGTGTGTGTGTCTCTCCCCGTGTGTGTGTGTGTGTGTGTGTGTGTGTGTGTGTGTGTGTGTCTCTCCCCGTGTGTGTGTGTGTGTCTCTCCCCGTGTGTGTGTGTGTGTGTGTGTGT